>NW_009220615.1:0-23078 GCF_000690835.1 Fulmarus glacialis | reverse complement strand
TGAGGTCAGGTTGACCGGCCTGTAGTTCCTGGGTTGAGCTATGGATGAGACTCTTCTAAGATGTACCTATGCATTATAATAATCTGCTACTGCCAGAAATAATAACCAGATAGATTAGATAGGGAAGACTGTGGACAAAATTAAAGGGAGATTTATCTTTTTTTAAAATGAAAGTATGAAAGGATATTAATACATACACACATGCATCCTGATGGCTGTCCTTCTATCCACCATCAATAAAAGCTCATGCCCTCTGTGTGAATCATGGGAGTAGTTAGCTGCTAAGAAGATAAGTATCCTGGAGATACCATGTGGATGCAAACTGAGAGATGGTTTATTGGGAGAGACAGACTTCCAAAAAGACACAACCTGTAAGGAGGCAAGACACTTGCAAATAAGATCTCATCTTTATTGTGATGTTCAACATGATTTCTAGGTAAAGGAAAATGTATTTTTGGGGAGCTAATAAAGGCATTTTTCATTTAAGGTTCAAGTCATTATCCTCGCCTTCTATATAAGAGGACTTCGTTGTATCAGTTCCTCTCCCTTCCCATTCGTGTGTACCTGGAGCCCATATTTTCCTCTCTACACATCCAGACACCTGGACTCACGCAGGGACCCTTTCCAGAGGAGGTTGACTTGGGGAAAGTCTACCTGGAGAAGCCCACATCAGCGCTGCTGGCAAAACTGGGAGAGGGGCCAAGGCTGCCACAGAAGCACCAGGCTCATGTGGGACATCTCAGGCCAGTTGTAGGTATCTGCTGGCTTTATGAACCAAACATTTGCTCTTCTGCCAGCAGAACTTCTTACCTTGGAAGAACCGTGGAAAGAAGCACAGGAAACTCTGGGGATCACCTTGATTTTCTTTTCCTTGAAGCACAAGTTATTTTTCTTAAGGCACTGAGTTATGACCTAAATGCCAGAATCAGTACACAAAGGAGCTAGACCGGGAGGGACAAGGACAGTATAGATGAGACTTAAGATCTTGTCTGCTCCCAAAAAACCTAGAACACACAATTCTGGAGCATTTATTTTCTTTACAAATAACTTTTTTTTGTAAAGCCCAAATCTGAGACTGTTCCAGATAAAAAACTCAGGTGAAGATCAGGGAGGATTTCTTTCCAATGCCTATCCATGCTTTTTAAAATTTATCTATTCAATAACGGGAAATGATGGATAATATCTCTAGAGATTTTTTTTTTTTTTTTAGACACTAAATTGTTTGATTAGCTTCAGTTGCCTGGGTGAGTGATCAGACTCTAAGCTGGTAGGCTCTGTTCAAGATTCTGGATGATTAGTTCCCATGAACTTGTGTGCTCTTACCTCATGTTTTTAGGTTGAAACTCATTTCTGTATTAAATTTCAGTTTTCTGCACTTGAAAGGAGTGAATTGTATGAATAATTAAAACACATTTATTAACCTCTAATGAATGGTCAGTTAGGCTGGGAATTGGACTGAGTGACATGCGTGTGGGGAGTTTTGAAGCCTACTCTTTGTAAGAATGAGAGAAAAAATCTTGAAGTTGATTAAGTAAAATTTTCTGGAGGTCAGTATGTGACTGGATCACAACCTGAAAAATACAAGTACAATCTTCTCTGGGGTTATCTGGTACTTCATGATGAATCTTTCTGCTCTCACTATTTCCTGAGGTCAGTGAAGGATTTTCAGGCTGAAGACTTCTACACTGTACCCTCACATGCTTTCCTGAAAATGGGCTAGTGTTCATACTTGCTCTGTTTACAAACATTAATCTTTCAGAAAAAGTAAATTTAAAAAAATGCAGAATACTGGGCTTCTTTAAATACTTTATTAATATGTTCACCTTGCTTTACTTTTACAGTATGGAGTAGAATAGACATTAAAGCATTAGCTGCTTTTATGTAAAGCTGGCAGGTTAATTTTTGGCATTTTCTTTCTTTTGTATTCTACAGCGCACTGCATAAACAAAAAGACCATATTAATGGTCAGTGGCAGCTTGTGGGGGGAGCCCTCTTCATTGGTGTTACTTCCAACTTACCTGATTATTGCAACAGCACTTGGGTGCTCCAGTATGGACCACATCATCACCCAGCTGGGCTTTCAGTAAACAATATGGAATAAATGGTTTCTGTTGGCTCAGTAGGGCTTGAATCTAAGAATAACGTAGGTGGAGGGCTGGTGACCAGAGGAGACCTGGTTGCCAAGCGAAAGGCATCTTCTGGCTTGTTTTAATTCCTTTCCCAAGCTGTTGAAGCATGGGAGCAGTCTGACGGACTGCACAGAGGGCTGCCGCTCTCTCTTCGAGTCACAAGCTCTCTGCCAGAAACTCTCTGTCCCCCCTCTCCTGGGGGGACATCCCTCCTGATGAAATCACCAGCCAGTCTCTGCTGCCTGGCTTTTGTATTAGCAGAGTTTAAACTAGGCCACTACTCTGAAGTGCCAGTCTCTCTTTGCTAGTGACAGATGAGGAGATGCAAGTATAGTCAGAGGAGCAAATTAATCCAATCTGATTCATCTACTCTTGGTTCAAACGAAATGCTCCAAGGAGGCAATGGGGACGTGCTCTTCAAAATGTGCTGGAACCTGGGCTCTGGCTACAGAAGTGTTTCCGCGCTAGCGTTGGAGCAAGGCTGACCGAGGGTATCAGCAGGGTCTAGGATGCAGACTGGCAGAGTAGCTGGGCCACAGGCCAAACAGGGTCACCACCTTGTAGGGACAGTATTTCCAATACGTTCCTGGGCTGGAGAGGGGCAAAGGATTGGGGAACAAGTGGGAAAATTCCACTACAAAATGAAAAACTTTTTACACTGACTTAATGGTTTTGTGGTGATGAGGCTCGGTATTAGTTTAGTGAGGGACCAGAGAAAGGGAAAATGGTTTGCGTGTTTGATATTATCTCCCATGATCTACCCCAATATATAGACAGGAGGAGGCCAACTGAGCAAAGTGGCCTCTCTCTCACCTACCATGGAGAGGGAACAATAACCCTTCTGGTTCCTCCCCTCCACTCCATTAAATCAGCCTAATACCTAGTTTTTGGTATTCATCTCGAATCATTATTTCATATTCAAACCTCTATAAATGGAAATGAAGACTGCGTTGAACAGTTTCTTCTGGAAGGTACAGAAAACATTGTGTTTACATAAGCAGTCATTCTTCACTGTGCGTTATATACCCACCTGGGTATCAGTGAAAAATCATTTGCAGAATGGGTGTATGTGTATTGTCTGTTGTTTAGAATGCCTATTTTTGTGGAAATGATGCTAGTCCAAATAATTAGGTGTAATGGAGAGAAAGTATATAGATGCTACAAAGTGCTACGAAAAGGCTGAATTTGCCCTGGAAGAAGACTTAAGATTTCATTACTCCCATTGCAGTCTCTAAGAGCAAGGTAACCTGAAAAGGAAAGGGACTACTTTGACAAATAACTTTTATTTTGCTTCCTTTAATAACTCACAGACAAAAGACAGATTGGTTTTTCGATGCATTGTGTCAGATAATTCTCTCTTCTGACTCAGCCACCCTCCCCCAGCCTTAACTTGACTGAAATGGCAATTTGATTGTACACGTATACATCCTGCTGTCTTGGTAAATGTGTGCCTCAAGGTTTACTACAGCACCATAGTCTGTATTTTCCCTATGAAACTTAAAGGTCCCAAACGATTCTGCGTGTACAGGAGGAGAGGTGGGATCGGGCAGGTGCCATTGCCCTTGCAACCACCAGCAATGAGACCATTGCCAATGTCCCCTCATGATTCGATCTCATGCCCTTAACTGGAGGAGGTGAGGAAGAAACCTGAGCAAGGTCTAATGGGTCTGGAAATGGGACATTTTTCTGAACTTTGGGGCATTTAGTCAAATACAGAAATGCACAATGCTGGTCAGGAGCTAATGCCAGTCAGCCACTTGGAAGATAAATTCCCATTGTGAGGGATAGGATGAACCGCAAATGGGGAGACCAGAGGAAACGGTGAGGGTCCCTGTTTCCTGCAGTCTTGCAAACAAGGTCATCAGGTTTTCTTAAAGAGCTTTCTTGTAACATTAACCATCCGCTGTGATATGATATAGCTTCAGTGTCACTGTGCTGTTTTGGGTCAGAAACTAATATGACTGAAACTTTTAAAGTTTTTCAAAGTTAACTTTGGTATGAAGAAATAAATGCCAAAATACAGAGGAGACCGTCACGACTGAGATAAAGAGAAGAGGACTGAAGTAGTGAAAGTACAGAACTGTTTCTCCAAAACACCAATGGAGCACAGAAGGAGTGGCAGAGCCCGGTGGCAGAGCCCGGCCTCAGCCAACACAACGGCAGTGATGAAAAGCTGACTTTGCAGGGAAGGATTCGGAGGAAAAAAACCTGAGCAAAATATTGACTTCCAACCTTCTGTCAAAATATGCCTTGAAATAGTAAATCCAGCAACTGAATTCCCATTACATACAAAAGATTCTGAAACAAGCCTTTGAGACGAAAACCATTAGTAAAGTAAGAAGGAAATGTTTTCTTCTATAGAAGTCAAATGTACTTTTTATTCCATAGAGACACGCATGTATTCAGGGCCAGTGCTGTATGTGAACTCTGTCAGAAAGACATTGTTTCTCCCTCCTAATCCATTTGCAAATTGAGTCAGTGAAGTACCAATTAACCTCAGGTCATTAATTTTAAATACACTATCAATTTTCTTTCTTTTTTCTTTGCTTTTTCTTTTCTTTAACTTGTGTAATGGCCTGTGGGGAGAAAAAAAAAAAAGTTGCTTGGATCCTTGGCCTCAATAAATCTTTTCTTAATGCACCAATATCAGGGCTCAGATTACCATTACCCTTGGCCTTTGAACTGCTGAAGACATTTCTATGCCTTTAGTTTGAGTCTCCATCCTCTAGTTCCCCAGCTGAGATGTTCTACCGGGGGGGGGGAGGGGAGCAGGAATTAGTCCCAGCTCTTATCTTGGTTGAGAATGTGGATCTATTTTGTTTTTCTGGGAGAGGGAGAAGGAGCAAGAGTTCAGGATCTATAAAAACAAATTCCTGCTTTTGTTTCTTTAGTTTCATGAATTTATTTTAATTTAATTTTAATTATTTTAAAGATGTTTTCCATTTTTTTAGGTCTTATATTTCATTTTTACTTTCAGAGATTTTTTTTATTTTAGTTGAAGGTTTAAAAGAATAGGATACTTGTTGGGTTTTACAATGTGTCAAGAGATCCTCTGCTGTGAGCTTCTTAGGCGCGTGGTAGTGTCTCTCGATCTACATATACTATTTGTTGTACAATATTTAGCTCCTCTTAGGGTTTTAATTTAATGGGGGCTACATTGAGAACAATCAGCTCAGTGACCAGCTCTGAGTTCAATCTTTCAGGAATTAATAGTGCTGAGTGGAACAGGGATCCCTCGTCAGCACCTCCTTGTTCTGGATATAACCAGGTTTTCTGACATAGTGGGGAAAGCCTGGAAGATTTGGCCATGGCTAAGTTTGCTCTAGGGGGGCTTCATGAGGTTGACCTAACTGTTCTGCCTATTTTAAGCCATATTTAACAGTACTTTTAATAGTGCTAAAGGGATTGCTGAGTATTATGGGAAACTACACAATTCTTTGATTACGCAGGAGCTCTATTTATTTCCTTTAGGAGACCCATCCAGTGGCTTGCTAGCTGCTCAGCTCAGCTGCATACGTGACTTACACCATGAGGAGCTTCACTATGCAGCTCCTGAGGACGGTTAAACGTAGGCTCTAATGACCTAAGAGCTACCCTGGAATGGATTCTTCTGCTTGTGAAAGAAGAGTAATAATGTCATGCCAGCTGATTTTATTGATTTTCTTATCAGCTATTTAAAAAGCCCAAGTGTTTAAATCTTAAAAATTAACCACACCAAAAATAGGAAGAAAACTAAAACCCCAAAGCCCCCCCCAAAGAGATAAAATCCACAGTTTAATTCTGAAATTTTACCTGCATGCAATTTAGTAGAATGAATCATCAGGGAAATTACATCTCATTTCACCGAACACACACATTTTCTGAAACCATCAGTGAAACTTCTGGATGACCAAGAATGTGGAGTTGTTCCTAAATTGATTTATGTTAGTCCAAAGAACATATGGAATGGATCTGCCATTTGATTTAGGAGCTTGCAATGTTGTTTCTCAGAAACATATCTTTCTTAGAACCTGTAATGTCTTTCTACCTGGCACAGGAAGGATTTCTACTTGCAATATTTCATGGAATTACAGCTTGTATAATTCCAAACTTCTATTAGGAACATGTTGTCTCTGTCAAAAAGTGTTAAAACAGTTCTGAATAAAATTAGTCTGTCAATACTTTGAAATAAACTGCATTTTAAAAAAAAAAACCTTTTATGCATATTTCTGTACCTCCTGTTTATAATTCAAACTCCTAACTTTTATGGTAGAGGTTTTGCATTTTTATTAATATTAATTCATATTATTTAGTTTCCAGTTGCTTGGTAACAGTTGACAGGCTTATGCTTGTCATATCCATAAAGAATGTAGGAGAATATATAACACAAGCATGAGTCAGTACTGCTGTCTACTCAAAACGTGCTACCCCGAGCAATTCTTCAAGCTGCTCTAGAGTTCACTTCTCTACTTTGCTTTATCCTATACCCTTTTCTGGAAGCTACTTGCGTGTTCCTGCTCCTCTCCTTTTTCTCCCTTGCTCTCCACTGCTTTCTTCACCAGGAAAAAATCTCCTGAAATTGCCTATTGCACTCAGGTCCTATGTGCATAATGACTAATTCTTAACTCTGACTTTTATTCCAGTGTGTCAAAAGCTCCACTTGCCCTGTGACTGCCAACGAGCATCTTCGGCTTTTCCTGAGACATTTGCTACGCAACGCAATGAATCATTCTCTGCAATACAGTGGCATTTGAGAGCCTGAGACAATACAAAATTGATCCAATCTAATAATAGTGTAACTATTCATAAGAGATACCGTATAATTGATCTGGATGGGAGATCAGCTGGGTAAGCGGCTGGGTGGCCAGGAGGGAAGCATTTAGGAGGACTTTACTCATACACTTAAATTCTTTTTATGGGCAAAATGGAGAACACAACTTTATATGTGAAAACAAGAATTTGTTCTTGGTTTTAGAGTATAATAATAAGAAGACAGATTATTAGTCTAGTTACAATACTATATATTCATATTCCATGTATTTAATTCAAATTAATACTGGAAATCCTTGATAATAGAGTTAAAAATGTTACAAAAGAAAATCTCCTTCCTAGTATATTTGTTGTGCTCACCCTTGCAATGCTCCTCCAGGTGCCAGGCCAACAGTTTCAGTGTATGCGCCTGTGGAGGGGTTATGAGGAGCTGCCAGCGCCCTGCATCATTCACTGGGGAAGAGAAGGGTGTTTGGTCTCTCTCCTCTTTGCCAGGAGAAATGTAGTGGTAAGTTTTCTTACTCCACTGTCTTGGGATCCACTTGGGTTTATTTTGTTTGTTTTTTGTAGCACAATTTGTTTCTCTGCTCTGTTCACTGGTTCCCAGTTATTCATTCCAGGCAGTTCATAGGCACTTCGATCCACACGGCACAGCTACTCATTAAACTATAAACTACAACTCAACCAAAACAAGCTTAGGCAGCAGGTACCAGATGTTAGACAGTTGCTGTCACAGTTAAACAGTTAAAATCAGCAGCGCCTCAGGTTATGCAATTTCAGGCCAATATAAAGCCTGTAAGTAGTAATGGCAAAAATCACATTCACTGGCCTATATTATCTGGACTCTGTTGTTCAGTCTTAGTGTAGTACCTTGGCTTTGTTGGAAGCTATGTTGAAAGGCTTAGACAGATCCAACTATGACCTTCAGGCAGACCACAATATATAGGCTGACTAGTTTTTACAGATGTCAAGGTTTTTTTAATTGTGCATGATATATTGAAGGATAATTAGTTGTCAGATGGATAAGAATGTCATGCTCTGGAGCCTCTTGCAACCATCTCCATACTCACATGTCAGACATGGCAAGCAGTCCCTTTTCACAGAGAAAATCAATCAGTTCCAGGCACATGAATTTCAAATACTTGTGATTTTGCCTTTTACCTTCAAAATCTACCATAAAAAAGGTGTTGCGTTTTTGCTAGCTTTTACCAACATTTAGATGAACAATGTGCTCCATACATGTTCACCACCCCCAATGCTTTCTGAGAGAAATAGCAATGCTTTTGTATTTAGGCCATTCTTCTCACAGCAACATCAAGTTTTAATAAAGAATGGGCTCTGAATGTTCAAGTGACTAGGGCTGGGTGAAGAAAGGGGTCTTGAAATATCCCAGTTTTCACATCTTGGTTGATTCCTCAGTATTCTTGGAAATTCAGACAAGGAGAAAATCTGTTGATGTGAAAATCTGTTGCCAGTGCCACTGCAAATTGTGACATTACCATGGCAAGTTCATTAGGTTTCCATTTCGCTCCTAGCAGCGGGGGCCGTTCAGGTTTGGAGTAGGCTGGTATGAAGCAATTTTCTAGAAGTGATCTTCACTATAGTGTGACCTCTGCACCTAGATGATATTTGCCTATTTCATGTGCAGATTTTTTTCCTCTTTCATGCACGGGTTGACAGTATCCATCCTCTTGTAATTTAATTCCAAGTCAGTCTGAAATTTGAGGGTAAATTTGTATGTGTATAGTAGATCGCATAATTCTGTGGGCGACTGTTGCATTTCTTTCAAAGATGATTATTTATGTGTATAAGCTGATTGGACTAAACAGGTCCAATCCTGTGAGAACATAATACGATTAATTCTTTGTGTCTGTTGTGTTTTAGATAATCATTGCTGAGTTGTTGATCCAAAACACATTGAGTCAATGGAGAGATCCACATCAAATCTTAAATCCTTAAATCCTCAAAGGCTTTGCCTTTGACTGTAGGAGCCAGGTCCTGCTCACTGTTTCACTCAGGGGAGTAACACAGAGAGTTCATAACAACAGAAGAGCAATAGGCCCAGATCAAGCTCTTGTGAACACTGCTGTCTTACAACTGACTCCTATTTCCCTCTCTGCCATCGCAATCGCTGCTGTGAAGCAGATAGAGATCAATTCATTTTCTGTGTGTAAAGGGATGCTTGCCCTTTTGCTTCCATTTCCCTGTTAAGTTGTTCAGGTGTTTTGTGTATGTTCACCGAGAATAAACAAGTTGGGAGCAGACAGGCTGTAGGATGCTTTATGTTTCTGCTAGCAATGCGACTTTTGTTGGGTTTCAGACTGGAACCTCCCGTGGAGCCCCGGAGAGAGAAACCAACCCTGGGAGCTCAGGCATGGCAAAGACATCAAACAAAAAAACCCCAAAGCAGTGGATTTGTGGGAATATAAAGTCCCCAGAAACCTTCCTTATATTAAAGTCAACATAGCTTCACACTGCTTATTTCTAAAAGAAAGATATGGTTCCTTGTAAGACAAAAATTCAGAAGCATATAGTTGTTCCAAACTGGGTTTTGATGCTTTGTGCAAAAGTGCTCCAGGTACATACATTTGTATAAAATTTGAATGTTTCATACAGTTTTCCCCATTATATTGTTATAGGAGTATATTTTCCCTCTGTTTCCATTTCATTAAAAAAAATGTTCGATGTAAAAAGGAGTAGCTCCGATGTCCACCAGCAGCGAAGCAGCACTTGTGAAATTCATTTGCACTTAACCGCAAAGCACTGAAGTGTGTGCTTCAAATCTTTTGACTTTGTGCTGAAAGAAATGGGACCATTCAAACAATTAACTTTAGGTGTTTTTTTAGGTACTCTGCTGAATCAGGGTGTAGTTTAAATGAGAAAATGTTATCTAATAATTGATCTTCAGAACGCTTCACTGCAATGAAGGGTTGGCAGTATATAGCAATGTATACTATATGATGTTGGCAATATAAAGCACTACTACATTAAACATAAGTAAACTAGTGAACTAGTGTGAGTCAGGAGGCAAAACTGAGCAAGGGCGGAGGCAGTGGCCCAGATCTTAGGCACTGCTGCTTAGAGCAGCTTCCCTAGTCCTGTATTGTGGGTTTTATCTGTATAATGCCACGTAGTGCACGCAAGATGCCTCAGAGCCCCACAGGGCTAGGCCAGGCAGGAGTGAAATGTCCTGGAGAAGGGCTGGACTCAGACGGTAAACCAGCCAGTGCTGTCCTCTGCTTCTTATTGCTGTGGACTTCTCCTGGTGCTAGGCACCTAATCCCAGTTTTCCCATTCATGAAGGACAAGTGCAAGAATGTATTGCATGTATTAAAGGAATCAAATATAAATATGCATCGCATACAGAAGCATACAGTCATTTATCAGAGACCACCCCTGCAGAACAGATAGCAGCTCCCTGGTCAGGTGAGAGCACGTGCCTGTTCAACCTGCTTCAAACCAAGGACTTGAATGTGCACGTGCTGCTGCTGGTGCCTAGCTGTCAGGCAGGGTTCCTAATGCAGTAGTAGGAGGTAGTATAGAGGGAAAGACCTGGCTGAAGTAATCGTGGGTAAAAGTTGCGTGTAGATAGATCCTATGAAGCCACAATGAGAGCAAGTAGCATCAGAGTCCTCCAATAGTAGCTTCCATTAAAGTGCTTACCATGGGGAATGGACTCAGGCGCTGCATTTTGATAACTATTTTCTAAGGTATTTCCCAGATACAGGAATGTAACCTTTTTCAATTTAGCTAGGAGTTAGAGAGCTAATTTCTGCAAAACATGGTCATTTTTCATCTCATCCTGCATATCCAGTGCATCCTTCCTCTTCTGTTGCTCGTTGTCATTCACAGTCTGCCATTCTGCTTTTCATTTCACATCTGGAAGTTGAAGTTGTCTTAAAACTTCTCTCATCTATTTTATCATCCACAGCCTTTGACTTTTAGAGGTCTTTCTGCTCTGTGTAATTCACAGCCCTGAAGTGTGGGGAAAGTTTGCTGTTCTAGCTACTATGTTACTGTGCACATAACTACTCGAAGAAATTTAAGCTCTTAAAGTCATTTACTGCCAAAAATGTAGCATGTAGTCATGATGTATCTTCAGGACCAGATGAGTCTTCAGGTTTTGCACTTTGAACTTAGGTGCTTAAGGTGGAGCTCAAAGAACTGTAGCATGTTTTATAATAGCTGTTTTCTTTTCTTCCTCAGTAATAATATTAATATATTCCTTACTTATTTCATATTTTATTATGCCTGAAGAACTGCTAATGTATTGTCATTTAAAGCATTACAAGATGTATTTACTTAGAACACTACATTGCTCACAGTTTTGCAGATACTGAGATTCGTATTGTAAATAGAAATGCTTCTGTCATTGTATCAAAACCATTAAATTTTAAACCTACTGCAATAAAAATAATTGACAATTTTTATGAGTCATAACATTCATAGTTGCTATAAATTTTAATGAAAAAATGGAATGAAGAAACTGCATGAGTGATAAAAATCATAACTTATACCAGACTTAATTTGTGTATTCACTATAAACTCAATCTTTTATGGATCCACAGGTTTTGTCTGCTCTGTTCTGGCATGCTTTTCCAAGTGTTAGCAATATTGCAGAACTGCTGCTCCAAACACTACCATTGTCATTGTGGGGCCATTCTCTGTGGACATAAATTATTTTGGCTCAGACCTGAAGCCGTTAGCAACTGATTAACAAAATTAGAAATCTAAGGGCTCATGTCATTGGAGCTGAGGCTTTCCTTGGGATGAAAGCTGCATGGAAATTTGATTTGTGTTTGCAGATTGTCTGTCTTTGAAGACTGTCTTGTGCTATGATTATGAAACATGAACCAGTGAGGGCTGGAAGAAACATCTTGACAATGCAGCCGAATTTTGAATCAGACTGTCAAAAGCTCCTTGAGAGCACTGGCAGACTCTGATCTTTCTCGTCATGGAGCTGGGAAGGACGCAGAAAACGAATGAGGCTTCTGGGTGAACTAACCAAAGGTGTGTCTGCTGTTTTCTGGGACACTTCCAGAGAAACTTTGCAGTTGCTTTCCATGGCCAGGAGCTGTTAAAAGGAAAAATGTCCCCAGATCAAGAAAAAAAGTCACAGTGCCTGAAGGGAAACGGAAATATAGGCATTGTTCTCCTGATGCAGAATGAAGGGTATTCATACAGACTCATAGGGTAAAATTCACACATACCCTATTTCTGAGAGGAGTGAGTGCCACATCTTCACACGGAGGAAAAGAAATTTCCCTATGTGAATGTGAAGTAACCTTCACAAATTTAGTTTATCTTTGAAAATTACTTAACATTAACTACTGAAACTCTGATATTGTATTATCTCTGTAAATGCACAATTATTTTTATTTTTGTGCTAATTTTTGGCCTCAGTATGGCAAGGAATCCCAAAGTTTTGGTTAAATTAATGTGAAAAAGTATTCTTTTAAACAGGTTTGAATAGGCTGCCTTTTGATGCTCTTGTATCTTCAGACAAGAATGGAAGTCCTGATTAAGTTTTTCTGTTGCTCACCATCTTAAAGATTTTCATCAGACATCTTTTTAGTGATCATCTTTCCAACATAAGCATTTCCAGACTATCTGTCTTTCTCAGAAAGAAGAATTAGTTCTTGTTCTCTCAATTCCAGTGAGAAAGCTCAGGTCTTTAGGGTATTCCTTGCAAAAGGCAAAGCCAGGCTCAATTTCAGGACAGCCAGCCTGCTCAGATCAGGTCTACCTTCAAAAGAGATCCCAAATGGGCAGCACCACATGGTGAAAGGGCTGAAGTGCCCACAAAGGGTGGTCACTCAGACGGGACTGTGCCAACCGCTGCTTAGTACCCAACGATACTTTCCTGTATGCCCTTTTAGAGGCTTCCTCTTTCTCTGCTGGTGTTATTCATGCTTTCAATCACTTTGTAAGCACCATGCGCCTTCCTTTAAGACTGATGATACCTATATTTAGTGGCTAACGTGGGCATTTTAAGTCTCTCGTGTATACTTTGGCTCTTTCAGAGTTCTTGGTGATGTACTAACCTCTCTGAGGAATATACGGAAGAGGAGGAGTAGACCCAGTGGGAATATGTTTCTGATAGAAAATCATCTGCCCTCTCAAAAGTATTCCCTGAAACCCCTCATTACCCACAAACAAAGAGATTCTTCCATCATTCTGCATCCAGCAGATTTGCATCATTTCTTTGATGTTCATACTTGCTGGTCTTTCCTCTGCAAAATTTATTTTAGCTCTTCCAATTTCCCTTTAAAATATTGCTTGTTAAATTTTATGTCTCTTTTTAGTAGAATTTGTATGCCTACTTGTTGACAGAGAAGTACAAGACCTCTGAGAGTATGAGCTGTCAGAACACTAACAGATGTGCCACATTTTCCCACAGCAAGATTGGTTGCCTTTCCCAAAACCATGTTTAGAGCTTTGTCTCAGAGTTTGTTGTCCTCATGCAGCAAAAAATGAATGTAATTCTATGGTCTGTGTTGTAAAGAAAGTCTTATTTAAAAAAACAACTTAGTTACGCCCTTGACTCTAAAACAGAATTTCTGGTTGTACTAGGTTGTATTTGGTTGTATTTTGTGAACATACTTCAAGGACTCACATTCAGTCCACAAACCTTATCTCTCATGTCCCTGAAAAGCAGCTACCAGCTTTTTCTATAATGGTACTTTGGTGTATTCTCCTAATAGGTTTCAGTGTGGTTTGCATGGTTGCTTACAGAGGCTATTTCCTACCTATTTCCAAGAAAAGACCAATCAACCTCTTTCTCTCTCTCCAACCAATACCAAAGCCAAACAATACCAAAGGGCGATCTTTTTTGGACAAGGAGTCCACCAGTGGATTAGAAGCACCAGCTCAAGGAAAGTGTGGAGCACTTCTCTATGCTACCTTGTCAGTCAAATGAAAATTTAATGCCAGACTTGTAACGTCAGAGGAAAATCTAGTATTTGCGATTTTGATATTTTAAGATGGTTTTCTCTCAACTTGCGGGACTGCATGCTGAAAAGTAAGGCTGGTAAGGGACAGTCTGGGTTGAAAGTGAATTGCTTCTAGCTCAAAAATGGAATAATTTCTAGTTCAAATTCATTTGTATGTTTTATTGGTATAAACTGATGAGAGCAGAAGTGACTAGACATTATAGTTAAGTCGTACCACAAGCTAAAGAATATCCGGGATGTTGCATGTTAAAGTAAGCTTATTAGTAGCATTAAGAACTACCAATTATACACAACTTTCGCAAAACTGCCCTTGAGGTGTTAGGTTAAAAAGCCTGATAGGTAATTATTTAGCTACTCTAAGTGAAAATATCCAAAGAGGGAAAGTGCCTTTCCCAAGAGTTTTGAATGTTTTTGAAACCTCAAGGCTACCTTATGATTAAATATTGGGGAAAAATACTTTCAGAAAACTTCTACGTAAATCACCGTGGTATGAAAGCTGGCAGGGATGGCTGGCTCTCAGGTGCTGTGTTAGCTCGTGGCTCCCCACCTTACCCACCGCAGCGCTGGATTCACTCCAGTTTCACAGTGTTTCTATAGGTTACTGCTATGTTTCGCTGACAATAAAACTTCTCAGCAGTGAGCACCAACCTAGTGTGAAAACTAGTGCATATAGGTATGTCCAAGAGAATACTTATCACAACATGCAGCCTATAATTGGGCTGCCAATGCATTTGTAAACATGCTAACCCATATCAAAACCCATCAGCAGTGTTTTTTTTCATGAAATCTGTTTATCCTTTCAACAGAGTTCTCCAGGAAACTGCCTGCCTTGTCTGTTCTGTATGCTGCGTCCTCACTGCAGGCTTCAGTCGGCGTAGCTACGTGAGTCAGGACAGGATATGTGCAAAATGAGACCCACATAGCTCTCCTGGACAATACCTCTGGTAACAACAGTTATATATGCCATGGGCTGCATGGAGGGTCTGCATCCTTTGCTGCTCCCCCGTCCTCTGTAAGTCAAATCTGAATTGCCTGTCTTCGCTTTGAGCCCAAGAAGTTCACCATGGCCTACACCCTGCCCACAATGCCAGCTGTCCTCTCCATATTGACCAATTTCCAAATGACTATCTTTGTGCTTTCTGCTGTTCTGTGCCTCATGTCTGGGGAAAAATGGGTTACCAATAACATCCTCCTACTGACCCCGCTGCTATTCTGCAAATCACTCCTTAAAATTCTTTCTTTTGCTTTGACATTTTTAAAACATAAGGAACTATGAAGTTCCAGCATCTGTCTTGGTGACCAGCACTATTTCCCTGGTTTCCTGAATTCCCCGGCTGTCTGTACTTGTCTTTCCACAGTGCTGAGAGCAATGACCTACACAACAGCATAAGACAGAAACAATAACAAGATCTCTTATAAAATAATGGACCAGCAGTTAAAATAAATGCATCTATTAAGGAAGCTAAGGGGAAAAAATGGAAGAGCTTCGCTGTTTGGCTTGATTCAGCAGCAAGTGGACAGCACAGAGCAGAGGACAAACATAACTTGGGAATATTTATGGAAGGATGACTGTATGATTCACAGATTAGAGGTATGTGATTTGATGGGAGAACTGGCAACCACCCGATTTTTCTGGGGGAAGGTGGGTTCTTAGGAACATTGGGAGCCTTGTTGACTAAGTTCGCTCTTTGAATACAGTCTTCTTGCTACTGCCTAGTCACCATTTCTGACTATAGATCTCACACTCAAGCACCTTGTGCAAGCATTTTTGTAAGTAGACACTGCTACAAGCCCACCTCTGTATCATGAGCAGAATTGTGCCCTATGGTCCCTTCACCATGGGTGCAGGGTGTAGCCACAAAACAGAGGTGCTTCATGTCAAGAAGTACAGTAGAAGGCTAAGGTCAAACCGTATTATAGAATGGAAATTGCACACAGAAAAGAAAAAAAGGTGTGTGACTGAAAAGGCATGAATCAGATGTCTCATCAGAGGAATTTGTGTTACCCCAGAGGCCCAACATGTCTGAGATGTCTGACTGGGACTGGCAGGGAGGACATGGATCTACAGAAAATCCATACCTTGCTGGAGGAGCAGCAGCCGGCCAGGGTATGCCAGGGCATCTAACTTAGTGCAAGATACGACTTGTGCGATGAACAATAGGCTTGCTTTCTTTTCCTAGACCTCAGTTTTGGGCTTTAAGCAAACAGGAGGTTTTACAGAAAATACAGATCTTTCTGTGAAATTGCTTTGACAATGAGGTTCTTAACCCACTACTATCTGTAAATTATTGTCATCTTTGATGACTGCTGTTTTCACATGCCAACCATTAAAATGCATTTTCAGGATGTTGTGATTTTTAGCTGAACAAAATGCATATGATACCGAACATAGTATCCTATGTTTGTATGTCCAGTTAAAAAGTAACATATGCTAACTATCACTTTTCATATCCCTTTATAGCTTCCATTTTATTCAGAAACTTTTTAAAAAAAATACTATTTTACTGTAGGATAATCATTTAAATCACTTCACTGAAGCTGCTTGATGTGACAAATGACTTCAATGACAAGTTATGGGACCATTAAATTCTTCCTTGTTGAGCAATAGCTGTAAAAATGGGAAGCTGCTTCGTGCAGGTTTAAGCAAGGGCTCAGGCAGCTGATTGAGCAGATTGCTTTAGGGACCTGACGTTGAACATAAAGGTAATTTGTATTTTGTTTTCTTTTACTCTGTGTGTATCAGTGTGTGTACAGAAGTGGCAGAAGCAGCAGAGAAAGGGTGAGAAACTCAAGAAGGCATCCGGATGCCTTGATGACAATGATGCAATGATGGCAACCTGGAAGCAGATGGAAGATGGAGAGAGGGTGAGTGACTGTAACTTTTTGGGATAAGATGTGGCTGAAGAAGGCATGGACTCAGGAGCAAAGGATCTCCTTGCTGTGTCCATGGAAAGAAGGGTAGGTGCATAGTCAGTAAGCTTGCTTTATTAAAATAAATTAAAGTTGTTTGATAAACTAAACTTCTGTGGACTGTAATGAGATTGAGTAGAAATTCTTAAACCACAGGATATAAACTGAGGCTGGTGCTTTCTAAAGGGAGTGAGGGAATGAATGCTGATCTCTCCGTAATTTTAGAAAATAAAAATTTAAATGTAAGAGCAAAGTTGATGTCCTCTAACTTTAGCCATGTGAAGTCAGGGTCCATGAATAACCTCTAGAATTGTCACTTCACTCTCTCTTTTCACTGACTGTGAGTGAAATTTAGGTGTTTAACAGACTAGATACAAAATAAAGTGAACAGGGAGCTAAAGTGAGATGAAGATAAATCTCAGATATGCCCTTCACATATCTAGAAGGATGATGTAAATTGGTAAGATACTCTGAGTGGAGGAGTTTTATTCACTCCAGCAAGGACTGATGGATTATCGTTCTGTCTTTGAATATCACTTTGAATGTTTTTTTTTTTTCAAGTTTCACTTTGTGTTTGAGATGCAAATATATATAAAGAAATCTATCAGACTAGACACTGCCTGCTCTGCGTTGCCACACTTAGTTTGGTTTGTGAGAGGCAAAAATTAGGAAAAAATGAGTAACGATGGTAAACTTGCAGACTGTCTTCAACATTTGTGAAAATATGCTTAGGAAAATGAATTTTAAAGAGTTGGTGGCCATCAGACTATATACACCGCAAAATGACAAGGACAAAATTAGGTAATGACTTGCTGCTGTCTATATGCTGTCTGTGATGCCCTGACAGCTGTGGTAAATTCAGCTTCAAAAAAGCGAGCATTGTGCTCACCTGGGAGCCGTCGGGTACAGATCGGGTAGGGTGAGTGATGAGCCCTGACTGTCACTTTTGCTGCCATGAAAGACTTTCCTGGATCGCATATTGGTGAAAGCAGGGACTGGCTTTGGGGAATTTTCAAGCCAGCATTTTTATTTGAATATACATTAAAATACTGATAAAATGCCCAGTCATGTGGCCGCCTGCAAGGCTATAATTACTGTGAGACAGTAACAGCCACTTTTGCACACAGAGGAGTGACCCACGACCAGTACAATTTATTTCTGTCAAGACAGTACATTGCATTTGCCAGATCTTACAGTTACATGCTCAGCAATCTGTCGACCTGTACCGTGGGACGTGCTGCTTAATGCACACAGGTAGGTGGCCAAATAAATGTCAGGGCGGGGGGAGCTGCTGGCAGGGAGGATGCAGCACCCGAGTGACCAGGGTGAGGCACACCTCGGTCCCAAACTCTTGCTGCCTTCACAAACGGGACTGCTGCTGAGTTGGGCACGGCTCATTGTGAATAAGGGCACAAAATTTGATTTCACAGCTGAGGCCCGCATGCGGGAAGGGCGTCCTATATCAGCGCTGACAGGCAGGGAATAACGTAGACAGCTTCTTACTTTCCTCTGTCCACATGCAAGCACAGGAATGAGCTCGCTGCATAAGAGAAGTCCAACCTAAAGTGGGTCTCCTGTCAAATGGCAACCTTCAGGAGGAAAGAGTTATAAGCAAATAATTGTCATCTTTAAGATGTTCCCAGTTTAAATGATGGAACTGATGAGGGGAAGGCAGATCTAATGGAAAATTAGAAAATGCATTAGTTGGCCCTGAGATAGAGGGAACGTGAAAGATTTCTTCTAACAAATTAGAAACACCAGAGATTTCTTTTCCCCTACGTTTTAAAATAAATTATTCCTTCCAAGCCTTTCAAAATATGGTGAGAAAATGAAATGAGTAATTACTGCCTTTTACATCAAATTTCAACATTTCAACCTATTTTTATGAGAAAAATATTTGATGGAGTAAGCAGTTCTGGAAGATTGTTGCATGATTTGTTTCCCCTTATTGTTACATAGCATTTCTGCCCTGCAGATATCGGATAGATGAAGAAAAATAGTCTCTCATTTCACCAAATAGCTTGTGACAATAAGATGATGAAAAAAAAAAATATTTCACAGGATTGAGATCCCTATAAAAAAACTCCATATTTTTAGAGAGTCCCTTAAGATTTCCCAGAGGAGTCTTTGGACAGTTCCAGAGGTCTTTCCTCTGCCTGTTTATTAAGTCTTTTTTCTGTTAACTTTAGGGAACGTTTTGCATGAACCATAAGGACTGCAGCCCACACCCAAAGGCCACAGAAGCCTGCAACAGGTCAAACCCTAAAAGTCCTGCTATGTGTTTCCTCAATTTAATGTCACTGCTGAAGTCAGGGAGAACTTAGTCCCTCCTTGGACTACGTTAAGACTTCAGGACATGAACAAGATCAGTTTCTTTCATTTGCCCCTAGGAAGAGAAAGTTAGTACATTTTACAGTACAAAAACTGGATTTTGAAAAATAATAATTACAGCCTCACTTCAGTGAAACACTGGGGAAAGTGCTTAGCTAAACTTTAATCAGGAAAAAAAAATTGAGTGTTTAATGGCCACTACCTTATTTATCTGAACAAAACTATTTTATTTTAATTCCTTTTAAATGACCACCTTCTTCCTATGGCCAGATCAGTTTTCAAACCTGTGACTTCAGGCATATTGAATGAAGAACTGAGCGGGGTGGGTGCTCAAAGGAGGAATTCAGGTTATTGGGGTCTTTCTCGTCAGCTACCTTTTCTTCAGGTAAATAAAATATGTGTTATTTAGCTTAAAGATGGTAGCTGTGTCATTTTTCCTTACAGAAAGAAAGAGTCTTGCTGCACCAAGAGAACAGCCTTCACAAGGTTTAAACAGCTCGGGAAGCTGGAAGGTGTCCACTTGTGCTGTTTGTTGCTAGAGCCATCAATCTTGATCAGAGCTGGCAAACATACGAGGCCTTTGAAATAATATTCTGTCCACTGTCTGAAATAATATTCTTCACTGATTGAGTAACAGAGCTATTTGGGAAAATTTCTTGGAGACAAAATCAACAGCTTTTTCTCCTTGTCCCATTAATTAAAATCGCCACATTCTGCCTGTCAATATGTTCTTTGAAGGCAGCAGAAAAATGGAGATTTTTGCCTAAGGACGTATTAGATCCAAAAGCAATGTAGTTCTGCACTTGCAGAGTGTTTCAGTCCTAAGAGTCTGTCCACTTGGCTGACCACGGAGTCAGAAAACTGAAACATTTTTCCTACACCTTGTCATCGAGTATATCTATAAATGATCTAAAACCAGTAAACTTTCCCTATTCTCGGTAGCTTTTGTGAAGCGTATCAAATTTGCAAAGCTTCAGGGAAAACCATAACTTGTCCTTAAAATGCCCTTCTGTTTTCGTTTATCCTGTTGGTTACGGAATAGTTGTTAAGGCTGTTTGTCCCGGCGTGGTGTGCTTCTCACATAGGCACCAGAAGATATGTTATCCTCTGGCGTAAGCTATAAAAGAATAGGAAAGAAATGGGCCATTGAATATGAAGCTGAAGTAAAAGGAATTTTATTCCCTTTTGCCGGGGTCCTTCCCACTTGGTCCCTTTGTCCCACCCCACTCTGGTGCCCCTGCTCCTGCACCCTTTCCCTCATAGGTAAACCTGTGGTGTCCTGACTATAGCAGAGGCTGAAAATGGCCCTATTGTCTGCAAGCAGGTCACAGGTCAGAAGAAAACAGCAGGGGATGCTGCCGCAGAAGCAGCCGGACCAGGGACCACACTGCTCGTGTGAGCCTCGTGGTGTCTGGTCTTTTAGTCACAGTCACCACTCTGGGAATGAAACGGCAAAGCAAGAGCTTCAGCGCGCCAGTTAGAGAACTCTCATTATCATTATTTTTTCTAACACTAACACTAGTATTTCGTGCCGAACCTAGTGGATTGTTGAAGGCAAGGGTGTTGCAAGGACTTTGTAAGACACCTGCGTTTGCATCACTTTTAAGCCCTCTCAGTGTCCGGCCAAATGAAATCTCAAAAGTGTATGTTTCTCTTCGCCTAGCCATCTGCTTTTATTCTGTCTCGAGGCATTACTTATTCATTTGTCTTAAAGGCAGGGGAAAAATTGTCAAGATTTTCTTAAGAATAATTGAACTCTTGAAGTAATGCTTAATAGCCTCAGAAGATTTTTTTTACTGGTGCAGAGGTGCTGCTTCTCTTCGCTAAAAAGAAAATCAGACAATTATAAAAGCACATTTAAACTTGTTCTGCTGAAGACAGGGTAGTGTATACTCTGTGGCAGCATCCACACATGGGTGTTCTTGCCGTGTCTGAAAGAGAAACCTGTGCTGACAATTTGATCATCTCATCCATCTGGTTTTCTACTCGCACTGCTGCACCAAACACCCTCTGTGTCGCTGGCTCCAAACACCCTGTCAGGTTTATGAGGAGAGATTTCTCCGTGGTGTATCCAAGAGATCTCTGGAGATTCCAAGTAAAACCACTGGGATCCTGTGGGGACGTTACACCTCACAGATGTCTCTTATCTGCTGTCAGACAACAGATGGTATGTTTCTCATATTAAATAAAGCTGCAAAGAGCTGCAACAGCAGGATGAGATTTGAAGTATTAAGTATTGTTTAGTTAATCCAGAGAGCCCATTACATTTAGTACTTTCTCCTTGAAACCTTAGATTTAAACACCTTTGCTCAGGTGGCACAACGGGGTTCTAAACCTCACTAACTCCCCGGCAGGGACCTTCTCACTCCAGACAGCTTCGCAGCCTGCAGGGTAAAAGACCAAATGGTTTCCTCCTCTTCTGTCAGCCCTATCTCTGAAGCAGGAGATATCAGGGCTGAGGGAGACGGTGCCAGGCTCCACCTCGCTGCCCGTCCCAACAGCAGCCACCAGACCTCTGTAGACTGCAGGTAAGCTGGAGCCAAGGGCTGGAGGCCACCGCTGGCTGCTCTGTGTGCCTGTGCGGCACAGCGTGGCTCCACTGCAGGAATCAGAGCTCTGAGTCTGAGCAAAGATAACTTACCTTGCTTTTCTTGTCCCTTCCTATCTGTCCCACTGATTTTTAGAGGCTCCCACTTTTGCCACAGGGACTAGCTGGCACTATACACTCATGTATGGGTCAGTGGGGATGGGAACAACTGCTGTCACTCAAAGACAAGTGGTCTTGTTCGTGAATCGTGACCTTGGCTCTTGTTTGAGCTGATGTGAGTTACCTGTGTGACCAGAAAGCAGTTTTGATGAGTTGATGAGTTTCCAGCTCCGAGCCCAGCTCTGATCTAGCTCCCGCCAGTTGTCTGCGCTGTACTGCGTTGGGCGGTGTACATCAGTCCAGCCATCCTCCAGCTGATGGTGCTCCCTGCTCTAACATACGTTCAAATGAGTTGGGAATCTGCTTTGTTTTAATGAAGCTTTGAGTTCCTGTGAGATGTGACTTTCACCTCAGGTGCAGTGCTGCTATCCAAGCCTCTTTTTTCCCCTGACCGTACTCAACACGTTGAGTACAGCTGTAGAGCTTGGATCCTAATCTAACCATCTCCAGCATGTAGAATATGCACTTACTGTGTCCTTGATCGGCTCGTTGGGAAAAGGAGTCCAGGCAAGGAAATTAATCTCCAAAGGCCCAGGTGGGTATGGGCAAAGGGAAGGCGGCTTGGACGCAATGCTCCTCTTCATGTGTTTGAAGTGGATTTCTTTTCTATGAGCAATTTATTCCAGATTGTTTTACAACACATCTGCATCCTGTTCTGCCGACTCACCACTTTGAGGCCGTGCCCATGAAATAAAAGACTTCAATTTTTCTGTGTGCTTTTATTTTCTCGCAAAAACTGCATTACAGGTTTTTCCTCCCCTGATCTCATTTTGTATCATCACCAGTGCTTTTCCCCGATGGCAACCAGAAGCTTTACATAAGGCGGCAAAGCCCTCCAGGTTCAGCAACCAAACAGAAATGCCAGTGCCTCTTCCTACCTGCTTGGGAACAGCACACAGAAATTGCTCATGGACATGTTTGCCCCACACGCGGCAAAGCAAGGATTCAAGTGGAGAGCTGCTGGGAATGTTGCCAGCTTGCTGCTTGGGGGGGGACCGTGGCTCTGCCCCATTTTGCCCAGTTTAAGAGCTCCCAGGCTTCTGATGGAAATCCTGATTCTCAATTAATTGCAGCCACAGTTCCTCTCTCTTCGTAGCAGGGCTGGTGAACTACTCTGCAGTTCTCTTCTTTACCTTACCCTAGCGCTCTCTTTGGGTATCCTTCTCTAAAGGAAACTTCTTGCTGGAATTTAATGGGTGTTGTTTCTACTCCATTTGCAAAACATTTGGCCAAAATTATATTGTATTATATTATACATTATTATAACATGATAATATATCCATATGTAATATATGGATA
>NW_009220614.1:449-1249 GCF_000690835.1 Fulmarus glacialis | reverse complement strand
CCTGGGAGTGCGAGCTCCCCCGCCTCCTGGCCCTGGACCCTTTCCCATGTGATGTATGTCTCTAAGTTATTTTTAACTTGCTGGCCCGAGCACAGAGCTTTCTGCCTTAAAGGTGCAGTTGTGCAGGGGATTTGGGGAGCTGTGTCCAGCCTGGGCCGTGCAGCCTTGGGCCCTGCGGTTTTTGGGGTGGAATGAGCCTAGCAACTGTTGGTTTGGGGGGTTATTGGTTTTACCACTTTGCACTAGTCATCTCCTGCTGTGGGCTGAGGTGCTGGGGGGGGATGGGACACACCAAAGAACCAACAGCCGCCATGAGAACGGTCACCCCGACTGCCCCAGCCCACCGATGCTGTGAAAGGGGAAGGTCCTGCTGTGACTGAGGGACTGTGGGTCCTGCGTGACCGAGGCACGAGCGTGGGATGTGGGTGCTGCCCTCAGTGCTGTTTCCTTTTCCCCCCAGCAGACTCAGCGTTGCATCTTGTTGAATAAAGTTGGATGAATGAAAAAGGTGAAGTGTGGTGTGACCGTGCTTCAAGCAGCTGCCTCGGGGAGGGTAGGTAAGGGTCTGGGGCCCAGGGAGAGGGAAGCTGCTGTCCCGTGGGTGGTGGGGTGAGCGTGGGCACCCTCTGAGCTCCAGTTGTGCTGCTGGTGCCACTCACCCACTCAAAGCACAACTCTCCTTGCTATAGTGTCCTGTCCCCTTGAGCCCAGCTTCAGCCCAGGGGCTGTCACAGGGCCATCGTGGCGCAGGCTCTGGGTGGCTCAAAGCAGAGCTCGGCCCCCCGAGCAGCCCCTCTGCC
>NW_009220614.1:0-378 GCF_000690835.1 Fulmarus glacialis | reverse complement strand
CCCAGCCGAGGCCGTGGAGCCGCTCACGGCTGCATAATAGGTGGAAATGAGCCGCAGATAAAGGCACACAATGTGGCTGGGGCTGTTGTTTAGTTTCTCCGGCCAAGCCAGCCCAGGGCAGAGCCTGCTCTCTGCTGAGGGCCTCTTCAGCCAGGGTGGGACGGGCTAAACACGGGAGGAAGGGGAGAGGGAGGCACCCGGCTGTGCTGCCCTTGGTGCAGAGCCTGGGCTGGCGGCCGAGCCTGCCCTCGGCTCCCCTCCCTGCTGGGGATGAGGGGGGTAAAATCCCCCGGGGTGGGGGTCTGGGGTGCACACTACTAGCTCTCAGCTCTCCCCTGAACCCTCTGTGAGGATGCTGGGGCAGATCCACTCCAGAGG
>NW_009220613.1:750-1848 GCF_000690835.1 Fulmarus glacialis | reverse complement strand
CCCCGCCCCGAGCGGTCCCTCGAGCCGGGCTGGAATGTGCGTGGTAGGGACAGAACCAATCCCATTAGCACGAGGAGATTGTTTTTCGTTTGGTTTTGTTGTTGTTGAATCACCCGTGGCTCTGCTTCTTTGGGGTAGGTCATAGGAAGGAGGACGGGGAGAGGAAACCCATGGATGTGTTTTTCCGGGTGGCCATCCACGGCACAGCACTCCCCTGCCAGCCCGGCTGCCTGATTTCGGCAGCACCTTGAGGTTTCCATCTTTGAAGGCCATGTGAGCTTTGCTGCCGGGTCTAGGATGGTGTCTGGCGTGGTTCGAAGGAGCATCTGTAAGGGCAAGGGCTCAGCTCCCACGTGGGGACAGCGGCGCTGCCGGAGCTCGCTTTCAACCCCCGTCCAACGCCCCGCCCTGCATCCTCATCCTCGCTCCATCTCTGGATGGAGACTTACCTCCGTTGGGGTTAAAGCTGAACTTACAGCTCTGTGTGTTGGTCCGGACAGCACCGGATTGCAGCCATGTGCTAGCAGGAGCCGGGCCAGGGGCAGTGAGAGGCAGGTGGAGCAGAGCAGCTAGAAAATATCCTTTCCCCAGCTGAGATAGGAGCCCAGGCTCTTTTTCCATCATCTTCAAAAGCCCTGCGCTGGCAGGGCCCAAACCCGCTGTTTCCCCCGATTGTGCTTTCTCGTGAAAGCCCTCAGTCCTCCAACACGAGACAAGAAGAAGAAACCTCCCCCCGGCTGCTTTGCATCCAGCAGCATCTCCCCGGCACGTCAGTGGGAGGGAGTGAAGGGGAGCGATGGGTGCAGACCCAGAGGAACCAACACCACGTCCACTCCGAATCGGGAGCATCGGTCACAAATCATAAAAACGGGGGTTGGCACACGTGTGTGCAAGGCAGGGACTTCTCAGAGTCCTTCCCCACCCTGCTGTCCCAGTCCTGGGCTTTCTGCCCTGTGCGCATCCCTGGACCACGGACCCCAATGCTCTTCCCAAGCAGAGACGTCCTGGCGGGACACGGCACAGGGCTCCGGGCACCCGACAGTGGGACAAGGAGCTGCGAGGGCTCCCGAAGTCATCCCCCCGGGCGGGGAAGAGCAA
>NW_009220613.1:504-705 GCF_000690835.1 Fulmarus glacialis | reverse complement strand
GAGCTGCGAGTGCTCCCGAAGTCATCCCTCGGCGCGGGAAAGCGCAACGAGAAGCCGGAGTGAACGACCCTGTCGGGAGGAGGGAAATCCGTGCACAAATGCATTCGCCGCGTGGCCCGGCTCCTCAGCTGGAGTGTGCGAGCGGCGGTGGAGCCGGGCCAGCTCCCGGCAGCTGAGATTTGCAGGGGGGGAGAGAGGAGG
>NW_009220613.1:0-237 GCF_000690835.1 Fulmarus glacialis | reverse complement strand
GTTTTGGGGGGTAAAAACAGCGGCTCAAGGGCAGCCGGGGGGGTGCCGCCGAACCCAACTGCGGCCGGCGAGACCCCCGCAACCCTCGGCACCCGCTGCCGGCACGGAAGCCAAGCGACAGCATCTCATGAGCGGGGAGATGCTGCGGGGGTCCGTGGCGGAGGCGTGGGGGGCAGCTTGCTGGCCTCCCCCTGCTTTTTGAGGCTGCTTCTTGCCGCAGCGTGGCTAACAGTCCCC
>NW_009220612.1:0-12526 GCF_000690835.1 Fulmarus glacialis | reverse complement strand
CCCAGCCGAAACCCAAAGGTTTGTCAGCATTGCTACATTAAATGATGTTTAAATTATTTGAAAACTCATTCAACTCTAATAACTTCTTTTGTTTCACCTAAAAATTCTGATGTATTCCAAATAAAATTAAATGTATTCAGGTGTTTCTCTTCCTCAATACAGTAAAGAAAAGGTTTCTTTTACTTAATTCCTGCTTTCATTTTTCAAATTAAATAATTTCGGATTTCATATGTGGCTATATAACCTATATGACATAAAATCTCTTAGCTTTACTTAAAAAATTGAAACTATATTCAAAAAAGATTGTTTAACTATCCTATTAATTTAAATGAGACCAGATTTTAAATATATAGAGACATTAGTTATATATTATCAGTAATGATCAGTAAGACTAATAATTACTCCAGAAAACCAGGTACATGGACAATGGGACAAAATGAAACTTTGTTTTAATTAAGGTAAACATGACAAACCTTTTTTATACTCTTCTTTGACTTTTTAAGCAAAGGAAGTATGATAGCTTTGCTATCACAGGGAAAAATTATTTAAGTAATTTAACATGCATAGGAAATTAGGTGGATCCCAAACTTAGAGTGGTTGTGTTGAAACAGGAATTGTTGTGATTTAGAGATACTCCCAGGGAACCTTCTTATTTGAATTTGAGTTCTGTTTAACTTGATGATTAACCTAACTTGACAAAACCTTAGGCAATCTCAAAACAAGACTATAGTTCCTTTAAAAATGTTCGGTCATGCCTTGATGCCTCTTTAATGATGCTTAAATGATTTTCAGACTCTCCAAAAGTTTAGCATTGTTCATGAAGTTTCATAACTGATAAGATTTAAATCTTAATCTGTTCCCCCTTCATATAAACTCAGTTAATTGGTTTACAGCTAAGATTTTTCTGTCTTTCTATTTTGCTGAAATAAACTCTTCACATCATTTTTCTTCTTTCCTTTTCTTAAAGATTATTCTCTTTGCTTTCATGAGTGTTTTAATAATCTCATATGGCCATGGATATGAAATAAAATTTCTCTTGACTTTGTGGGATAATATATGAGCTCTAATATTTGTTTCTTTTTTCATTTGAAAATTTATAGTATTTATGTCAACAATCTGATCAGACGTAAGCTTTTAAGTCTGTTGTCTATGTCAGTTTATTACAGTGCCTAAAACAATAAAATGTTTTTTTCCAGAGCAAATTTCTATTTTTTTTTTTTTTAAGAAGTAACAGCTTTTAAAAAATGCAACAAATCCTGGATACCCTAGACTGTAAACCATACCACTTTTTAAGACTAACAAGTCAAATATATTTGGGGACTGACATGTATGTAATAGCTGTGTAACAGTTCTAAAGGTTGGGAATTATTCTATAAACACTGGTAAGAGGCATAGGTCAAGGGAGGGATTTACTCTCCTTAGTTTCAGTCTCTCAGTTAAGGTGCTTAGTTAGAAGATGAGTCTCCCAGGCAATTCTCAGCAGAAAGACAGCCTAATTTGAGAAGAAATCTGACTTAGGTGCCATGACTAAACCTCTCTCTATAAAACTATGTACTTTAGGTTTAATAATATGCAAAAACTCTCCTGTGATTAAACCAGTTGGCAAGCCTCTGTTCCGGGGAGGAATTCCTGTATGAACTTGCACAACATAATCTAAGATTGAACCAAGTTTACCTGTGATTTATCTATTGAAAGTCCCAAGCAGCAATCATATCTGCTCACTTCTCGGGGCTGCTCAGCACTGTACGAGATGAAGTGAGGGCACCTCCAGAGGCATATTAGTGTCATTTAAGTGACCATGTCTAGTCTTTCTATGGAGAGCTCAAGAAGCCAATGTTCCTCTTGGGATTTGATACGTAATTTCAACTGAAATTGTTTGTTGCAGCTTTCCCTCTTTTGCCCCTCTATTGGTTAGAACATTCGGGAAGCTAATAATCTGAAGGGGTTTAGCTCTACATTACTTATGTCCTAGGAACATTCCCTACATTTTAATGAATCCCAAGAACCTCCTTTCCTCATTGTTCTTGTTAAAGCTGAACCCTGTAGAAGCCTTAGGCCAGAGGGAGAATGAGAAAGAGTGAACCCAAAATTAATCTAGATGTCAGACTTTTCAGCTGCATCAGGAGAGTTGAGACAAAGCTTGAGACACCTAAATTTAGCCTCCTACCTATGTCTATGTGTGAACTAGGTGTCTAAGATTCATTATGTCCTGGAAAGCAACTGGGCTGACCCATTGCTAAACCATCTACTTTAGAATGAGAGGAATCATCTTCGAGGCTCTATTGCTTGTACTGACTACTTCTCTGTAAATTGCCATGGGATTTAATATTCCAAGTGCACATGTAGGCATTGTAACCATGTAGCCCTGTAATACAGCATTGCCACTGCATAACATGTCATTAGTTTTGCACCGAGTTTGCAATGCCTCAGGACTGAGGCTTGTGAGGCTTGCCCTATGAACTTTTCTTGATCCTCCAACAGCTTTGTCTTACCTACTTTAGCTGTGACTGCAATTTTTCTATTTCATTAGATCTAATTTTTTTTTACTTTTGTTTATGGTAGAATCACAGTAGTAAGCACTTATTGTGTGTAGAATGAGATATTTTCAACACTTTGATAATGATGCAGTGTAGAGAAATACAGGCCTGGTACGACCGCAGAGGCACTGAGAAGTGGAGACACAGTACATGATGCAGAGCAGTACAGACATGGGATAATAAGAGGTGGGGCACAGCCTCAGCACTGGAGACCTCCTGGCTATAAACAACTCAACCATGGTCATTTAAAGAAATGCAAACCTGGAGTTGGAGAAACCTGATTTTAGGGGTAGCAGAACAAAGAAATAGTACTTAACATGCATTTTTTACATATGATGGTCAATTAATTGCCTACACTAGAAACACGCAAAAGCAGAAAACTGTGTGCAATATGAAAGGCCCAGGTTTATAGCACCATAGTAGCATGTTCCCGCCAATATCCAAGAATTGAATTGATGTCCTATTGCACTATATCTAACAAACTAGATTCCAGACAATCTGTCTTGGATTTTCCCAGGCAATACACCTTTTGTAATAACAAAAAGAGACAGAAAGGCATCTTTTTATGAAGACTTTATTAAGCTTTCAAATATAGACAAATATAATACCATAAGCACCAGCAAAAAAGTAGTAATCCTAAACTCATTCAGTGCTGCAGTAGAATAATGCTGTATAAAAAATCCTGTCTATCTCTACCGCTGTCTCCTGTTCTGAGAATTTTGCTATTAAAAAACAACATCAGTTTTGCAACAAATAAACATGTAGGACACTTTGTGTTCTATTTGATGTTTCACCACAGAAATGTGGTGTATGATATGTGATCACCACCGAAAGAATACGGTCTTTAAATATTTTTGGGAATATACTGATTTAACTAAAACAGAATATTATAGGATGTTCCTATAAAAATGCCACTGAGAAATGCTTATATATTTTAAATATATAAACTCTTGAACTGTGTACAGCTGTTTGGCTGTACAATCTGCTGCAGCATTACTGATGTATTCTTGCTTATCTGACCTTGGTGAGTAGACAATTACTTCAAACCATTTAAAACTGTTTGGAGAGAGAAAAATCATGTTCATTTGTGACAAGCAGTCATTTGGACAGAAACACTAACTGAAAGAGTCAAATAGGGTCTGCCAACAGACTGCCAAATGTCAAGATTAGTTAAAATACAATGACAAAGACCTGGACATAGTTGGGCCAAATCCTGGGGTCAAAGCCATTTCCCTTGGAGGATAGAATTGCATGTTCAAAGGTGAAATTCCCTCAATCCTGGTATTGTTCCTATGCACAAATGTTTCCTTTATGTAGGGTTACAGCAGCTTAAATCCATGTTTCAACTTGTCTAGTATAGCAAAGATGAGAGAAATCCTTAACTACTGTAAAAGGAACAACTCTGCACAGAATCTACAGGAAAATGGAAAGGTGATCTTTAGGCCACTCTTATGCATGTATGCATGCTCAAATCTTCCTGAACTGCTTTTGATGCTGTTCAGTGAGACACAGCTATTTTCACAGTGCTATTTCCAACCATTGCAGGTAGTAGTCAACTATAGTGTGAAGTAATCTGAATTTCATCCCCGTTGGCTAGGATGGCTTAAGTATTGAAATGAACATTTAGACAGTTAAGCTCTGAGATACTAACATATTTCTGAGAGCCTGGAATATTCTTCTCAACATAGAAAAAGCCGGATTGTGATTTCAAATGCAAGTGTATGTTTTGATCACTGGGAAAGCAGCGAATTAATTAATACTGTCAGAGGAAAGAAAGAACGCAGTGCAGAATATTTGTTAAAAGCTCCAGTCAACCCAAAAAGACTAGAAAGATGTCACAACAGTGCAAGTGTGTGCTCATTTGTTTTGTCTTGGTCTAGAAAAATCCCTTCAGTGGAGAATATTTTTGACTCTATAGAAGTAGAAAGTATTGCTTGGAGCCTTCGAAGAATATCACACTTTGAGAAGAAGATTAGAATGATCATGCCAGATCAGTGGTCTATCTGTCCCAAAGCTTGTTTTCAACAGGACGTCAGAAGGTGCTTGAGAAAGGACAAGAATAGGGCCAGTGTGTGCTGATTGCTCACTTCCCTGAAATATCTTTCCAGCTCCCAGTGATCTGTGGCCCTGAGACTTTCAGACCAACAGGAGTTGTCTTCTGTATTTAATACTTTCCAATTATAAAATGTCAGCTATGCCTGCATGCAGCCCTTGATGAAAGGCAGATCCTTCAAGGTATCTAAAGAATATGTATATGATTTTGTCCCTTCCTAAATATACTTCACTTTGCAGTAACAGCATAATTTTTAATTTTCATAAAATGCCCCCAACATTGTTGATTATACCTGCTTCATGTGTTTGCCCTATAATTATTTCTTGCTCCTTATGCACCTGCAATAACGTAGGTGTAGTCTGATATTTTTGATACATTCCTTCTGGTTCAAATGTCTTATGAGTGTCTTTAATTTTGATTACATTTATATGATTTATATTAAATCCTTGAGGCACACCCTGATTGTATCACAGATATTGGTACCTTTGTCAGTTTGAAACTTTTATCCCAGTCACTTTCATGAGATTTGTAACTCTCCAGAGACACTCCCTGGGTATTCATGGTTTGAAAGCTATATTGACTTTAAACATGTGCTGAACTTCCTGTTCACAAACTCTCTGTGTTACGATAACTAGCAAAAAAAAAATGGGGAGAGAGAGGAGGAATTTATGGCTTTCAAGTCTGACTTGTGCAGTTCTGCCAGAAATTTTTATTTTCTGTCTTCTGTTGTTTCAAAGTTTTAACTTACCTGTGTCCTCCTTAAAACTTGCAAAAGAATGCAGTAGAAAAGGCTGAAATTCCGGGATGGGAAAAAATAGTGTTTCCAGTATAATGTGAAGCTGCCTAATGTGTTCAATTTTGGATTAGGTACTCTGGAAAGAAGTGGTGGTTTTGTATAGGACAGTCCATGATTTGTTACTGCAGAGACCAATTTGTCATTTATGGTCTACCTGTTCATTCATCTTGTATTTCTTTTTTTTTTTTTCCCCTTCCTGCTGGAAATATAAAGCAAGCAGGGAAGAAAGGCATTAAAGATTTGCTTAAAAAGATCAATTGCACTTCGATGCACTTACTTTGCTTATTAAATTGAAAGTTTGCAGTTTTATCAGTTTGACATATGCATAAAAATGAGGTGGTCAAAAAAAGAAAAAACAAAAAATAAAAACTCATAGAAACATCACACTTTTTCTCATTATTACACAATGGTAGACAAATGAAATAGCAACAACAATTTTTTTTTCTAGTGACAGAATATGTGGCAGATTAATGATTGTTATTTGAATCTACATTTTAGTTCATTTTGCTTCAGGACATAAGTTAATAGAATATTGATGGCATTTGAACTCAGAACTACGTGTTCTGTAAACAAAGATTGTGTAAATTCTAATAGGTCATTTTGCCACCTGATCTCTGTACCCTCAAAATATGGGTATGTTTCCTGAGAACTATTACAGAAAATAGAAATACTTAAAAAAGATGCGTGCACTACTATATGTTTTTCCCCTTCCCAAAGATGAATTTTCATTTCCTTGTTTGCAGAAACTATGCCTTGGGTTCTGTAAGGACTTAAGGATAGCAATATGTTTGGTTACTTCATTGTTTTGGCAGATTTTGAGTTTTATTTTTCTTTATTTTTCAAGTGGACCACTTCATTATAAAAATATTGCTGTTCAGTCAACCAGAGTCTTAAGATGCAAACTAGTTAGTTGGTCCTGTTCTCTTTGGCAAAGGATAAGACTAAAAAATACCAACCAACCAAATGCAAAATATATATTCTTATATAATACAAAACTGTATTTTTGTTAATAAAAGTGAGATTCTGGAAGTTAGATCACAATAAGTTCATTTGCAGAATATATTACCCTCCCTCTGGCAGTTAATACATAGGATAAAAATAGTACTAAATCTTTACAGCTTTTTATGTTGTTAACTCTTGGAGTTTGTTCTGAGCAGTTAAAACCAAGTAAAATTAGCACTATTTTTTCCATGGCATAATTTACCGTATGAATTGGTATGCTGTATGAAAAAGATTACAAAGATTTAATTTGCAAGGTAAAGATCATTCATTTCTTTCTTTTAAACATTAGCCTCATTTTTTAAAACAAATATGATATGTAGTGAAACTACATATCAGCTATGAACTATGATATGAAACTACAGGTTTTTTTCAAGACACAGAAAACTACATGTATTCAATTTGCAAGAGTAAGTTTTAACTGTGGTGTGCATGAGATATCATATTAAGAAAATATTCCTATTAAATTCTTAGGATAGAGATAAAACGACCTTTTAGCCCTATGTATACTTCCTTTACTCTTTTACATTTTTCTTTCTTTTTGTATTTGTTATTATGTCTCTTAAAATGTATTTAAGAAAAAAAAAAACCTACTCTGTCAATAAGTTCCCCTATTGTTTCAAGTGCTTGCAATAATAAATCATAGTATTATTTTAATAAATGTTAGTTTCCTGAGCTCATAAATTTCATTGGAGAACTTATTATTACATCACCTAGTGTAAGAAATGTAGTATGAGAGTTACTTCACAAGTGAGCCAGCAAGGTGTCCTATTTTACAGAACACTTTTTCATATGTTTAAGATCCACTGGCTTTTCCAGAATTCAAGTGTACCCTTGCAAGTTTTGTTTACTGTGTGGGTCGTAGACTCATGTATCTTTCATCATCCAGAGAGTATAAAAATAAAACTTAAAAATATGTTTTATATTTGTCTTGTCTTCCCATGAAAGCTGATATAGGCCATCACTGCAATAATATTGCTTATTTATGCTGTACCCAGTGGAGGACACTCTGTGCAAAAGAAAACCAGAAGAAAGGGAAAAAAAGGAATGGACAAAATAATTGTTTGTGACTGGCATTTTGCGGCATTGCTCACCATCCTCCTGCTGCACCAAATTAGGAAATATCTCAACAAAAAAGGAATTGGTGAAACATGTTTTCAACATAAATAAGGAATCTTTCAAGATAATGCGTTTTAAGCTTTTTGAAAAGTAAAATGCAACTAGAGCTTGAAATTAAAATTGCAGTTGCTCAGTGTTTAGATGGAGAATGGAAAAGAAATTAGTTATGGTGGTGGCAGAATGCAAAGTTTCAGATTCAATTCTTTAGAAAGCAGTGTGGAAACAAAGGATCAAATAATGACATAAAGTGATACAGCTGCTGACTCACTGAGTGTAGGAAAAAACACAAAGTCAGTTAAATTCAGTTTTGTGGGGATTTCAAAAATACTGATGGGATGAGAGAGACTGAAACGCAAGCTTAGACCTGCTTAGAGATCAGACTAGTAATTTTCACATTCCTAGTCTCTTCAACATTTCTTGAGGATTTTTCTATGAAAAAACAGTGTGTTTGAACTCCTCGCTCTAAGGGGTGATACATAATGGAAACAGTGTTTGATTGTACTAGGGATTCATAAAAGATCTAAACTCAATATGTTAGTTCAAAATTGCTGTAGAAAGGTACTTAGCTACACGTGAAAAATATAGAAACACTTCCAGCCCAAAGGCAACAGGACAAAATGTTCTAGCAAGTTACCAGTTTGTAGTTTCTCAGTATATCTTTGGTAATGCCTGCAAAATCAGAGGAACAGGCTAGAAGTCTTTTTCAGTTTCATATTCCTAAGTATACCAAAATGTTTACTCAGTAATTTATGCTGCCTATAGGTTGGTATCTTCAGTCTTTTAGGAGAGCTGAATACATCAGGCGCTGGTCAGGAAAACTTATCCATCCTTCCTTCCTGCACTGCCCCAAGGCATGAGAAGGCACGAAGTAGCACAAAGGCTGCTGAAATAATTCGTTTTGCCTGCCTATAAAATCTTGGTAGTTAACAACTGCATGCACTGTAGTCGCCCTCCCCAGCCCTGTTCTCTGCCTTTTGAAGTACCACGTGTTAAGTCAGTCTACTGAAAAACAAACAACCCTCTCCCCCCACATAAAGTGTGCTCAGTATTTAAATAAAGTGAAAATATTTGAAGTTTTCAAAGATTACTTCTTTCAGATTTTTGGTAATGCTGGCATTTTATTCATGACAATATTTTTGTAATTTGTAAAAAGACTGTTCTAATGGAAGATAATTAGATTATCTCTCTGGTTTATAGTACTCTGGTATACAGAGTTGCTGTTCATTTCTTTTCAAAATAAATCAGGAACACGTAGGGGTGTTTTTTAGGACTTTTTATTTTGTTGTTTTTTTGTGGTTTTGTGGGTTTTGAAGAAATAGGATTGACAGTGCTTTAGCAGTTTTATGCAAAAATTGCTGTGTCTCATAACTGACATATTGCTTCTTTATATCTAAGACACTAACTAGCTGATTCACCACCACAGATGATGAAGACGACCTTTTGAGTAACATTGCTACCCATATTAGGGTATTCAGGAGTTGCAGAAAGAAAAGAAACTTATTTCAATTATTCATCCTTTTGAAAAAGAATAGCTTTTTGCAGTACTGTTAAAGTTCATGTTTTAATGAGGTAGTACAAAAAAAGCCAATATTATGTTTATTTAGATTTATATCTTCATTCCTTTACAAATAAATACAAGTTGGCTCTTTTTTTAAATTGAAAATCTGAAACAAATTCTGATGTGATACTTTAATTTAAGGCACAGACATCCATAACGATTCTTTTTGTAATCCTGTTAGTTTAGAGACAAATTTTTTGCAGATTGTTTTTGTTTTAAAATTAACTTGACACTCGCACAGATCACAAACCTAATCTCATTCAGTGCTTTTTCTATCTCCTTACATGTTCAATATAAATCCAATGAAATTCTGATGTCGGTGAAATTCTTCACTTTTAGTTAAGCATGATGTGATCAAAATCAAGCTTCTTTTGCTTTATTTTAGTAATTGGTTCTGAGCAGGTACATCTATTGAAATCTCCAGTGAAATTTCCTATTTCTAATTTGTGCAAAGATTAACTTTTACTCCTTAAGTCAAGAAGCTTGCAACTCTCTATTTTTGCTTTATATTTCTTTTATTTTGAAGTTGGTATTCTACCCTGACACAGATCAGTGCAAAAGGTTAGTGATATCAACGGAGCAGACTTTGCATAGAACTCACGAGACAATTCCAGAGTAAATCCACTGAGTTCATAAATTTGGCAGACTTTGTTAAGTCCAGGGGTTATCTTCTCAGGAAACTCTTTATTTGCAAGTGTGGTGGGTTGACCTTGGCTGCCTGCCAGACCTCCACCCAGCCACTTTCTCACTTTCCTTCATCAACAGAACAGGGGGAGAAAATAAGATGAAAAAACTCATGGGCTGAGATAAAGGCAGTTTATTAAGTAAAGCAAAAGCTGTGCACAGAAGCAAAGCAAAGCAAAAAGAGGAATCTGTTCACTACATCCCATCGGCAGGCAGATGTCCAGACACTTCCTGGGAAGCAGGGCCTCAGCACGTGTATTGGTTGCTTCAGAAGACAAATGCTATAACCCCAAATGCTCCCCCTCCTCCTCCTTTCCCTCAGCTTTTATTGGTGAGCACGAGGTCATATGATATAGGATATGCCCTCGGTGAGTTCGGGTCAGCTGTCCTGGCTGTGTCACCTCCCAGCATCTTCCCTGCACACAGCCTACTGGCCTTTGGGGTGGGTGTTGGAGAGAAAGCCTTTGATGCTGTGTGAGCCCTGCTCAGCAATAGCCAAAACACTGGTGCCTTATTAACTCCGTTTTAGCCACAAATGCAAAGCACAGCACTATGTGCACTGCTGCGAGGAAAGTTAACTCCATCCCAGCCGGACCCAGTACACCAAGGAACACTGACACATACTATTTATGTATTGCATTCAAATATCTGACCTTTGTGAGACGTCCTCTATCCTCTCTAGTTCAAATGAATCGTAAACTGAGGCTGTGGATCTGGAAAAGCTTCAGGGGATAAATTTACACAGTAAAATATTAAGCTCAACTTAATTAGATGCATTAATGATCAGGCTTTTGGTAAAAAGCAATAGGGATTGTTTTGCTAATTTTTGTCACGCAAACAAAATGCCAAAGATCTTGGAAACAATTCAGAGGAGAACTTACTAGGGCAAAAATGAAAACATTAAAGGGATATTGGGAGGGGGGAAGAATTAAGAAAAAAAGAAGCTATTGCAGGCTTCCTGGCAGTCTTATTAATTTTAGTTTTGTGCATTGTAAATTAATTAACATAATCCCATTCGAAGTGCAGTGTTTTACATGGAAGAAAAATGTTCTAATGGCTGATCTTAAAAGAGAGAGGAGGGAAGGAATTAAACTAAACGATATTACAGAAGGTTAAGTAACATATGTTCACTGGCTTTTCAGTAAGTTAAATAATAAGATTAATATTTAATTAACACACATTAAGGAACAACTAGCTTCTTGGCATTTCATGGCTCTGTCTATATTCAATGAAATTGATAATTCTAAAATTTTTTCTCATTGAAAAGATGGAGTAAAATCAAGCCTCTGTTACAATAATCTTAAAATGGTTAATTCTCAACAAGACACTGCACTGGTTGGGACATTATTTCAGTCACAATAATGTTCAAAGTCATGGGACATATCTACCAAATGAGGTTTTGCTTCTCATCTTCCTGAATGCAATGTGTGCCAACAGACTTTTATTTCACTCTCTGTTCCCGATGTAGAGTAACAATTGCTCAGACTGGTTTATTTAATTTTCTGAAAGAAGAGGGAATGTGTGGTTGTTCATGTACATATGAGTATTTACTTACTTTAAAGTTTTGTTCAGAGGTAGTTATTTTTTTAATATAGGAATGTGTGTGCTTAACATATCTTTCTCCACAAATTTTGTTTCTCCTAACAAATATTTTAGTGGATGCAGTGAAAAAAAAAACCTTAAAGATCTTCAAAAATTCAAACATTCAAAAATTGTGCTCCTAGAAACAAGGGATTTGATTTAAAGATCTCAATTTTTAAATGAAACTACTGAAAATCTCCACCATCTGTTAAATTCATTATTATTTTTGTATTAGTTATATTTTTAAAAATTGTTCTGTAAAATCACAAGAATCAGAAAGTTCTTTAGTAAAAGCTTAGATTTGTGTCTAATTTTTCAGAACCAGAACCCAAGAACTAAAGCAAGAAAATACTCTTAGCCTTAGAACTCATAATAAAATTATGAGAGAGAGTTTTGATGAAATAATTCCTTATGATGTTTGCTGTAGAAAAATTCTGCAGTTGCTCAGAATGGCTTTGAATAAAGGACATCCAACTTCATACAGATGCTGTCAAGTTCTCTTTGAAAAATACCATAATGAATCATCCATAATGTTCCAGTTAATCTTAGAATCAGAGGAGACAGAAATGGAACCACCTTAATCAGATGCTTAATACTGAGTGGTTCATGGTAATGTATTCTCTAGTATCATAGCTAGAGTAAATGCAGTTTTCAAGGTACTGCAGTAAAATGAATAATAAAGTAGAGGAAATCAGAAACTTGGGAAAAGTTGTATAACTAATACAAAACCCCAAAATAACCAATGAATGTTGTTCAATGTTTTTTGTGATATTTTGGCATTATCCTCAGAGCAATGTGCAAGAAGAATGGCTTTATTGAATTAGTAATACAATATGAACATCAGTTTAGAGATATGAAAAACACAAATCTTTTCAGAATCATACTGGGAATATAAAAAGTTATCTGTGACCTATGAAACTAGGTTTTCCCTTCCTGGAAAAAATAATCCAAAAGATTGTGAAAGATAAAGTTTATAGTAGCCCTCCCCTTTCCAATTATTTTAAAAATTATTCCTAGTGCTACGCACCTATATTATTAGTATCCTGAGTATTTTTAACTTGTTCTCTGTCTGCATGTACTTAGTTTCACATTATGATATTTCATTCAATAATATGTAAAGTTGGAGATAATGCAACACAAATTTGGGAATAAATTATCTGTACTTTTATCACCTGCAGAGACGGGATGGGACGGGATGG
>NW_009220611.1:0-3167 GCF_000690835.1 Fulmarus glacialis | reverse complement strand
CCGGGCAGGGCCGCGCCACCCCAGGCACACGCACAGACCGACACCGCAGACAACGCGGCCGTCATACGCAAGAACACCACACAGGTCATTCGGTCTTTGCCAAAGCGTTCTGGGCAGTTCAACATGCTACCGCACCAAAGGTGCTGCTACGCTGGTCCCAACGCTACCATTGCTACACGCCCAGGCAGGACAGCCCCGCCCCAAGCGCACAGGCCACCAGCATACACGCAACGTGACCCTAAGACGCGAGAAGAACACGTGCAAAACAAACAACTCTTGGAGGAGGGAAGACGCCACGGGCCAAGAAGCCCTATGGTGCCACAGCAACGTGGCGCTGATGCTCTTCAGCAGCCACGGAAAAAACAGAGAGTCACATACCACAGCCCGTGACAGAAAGCTACCGCCAAAACTGGGACAACGGATCTGCAAGTAGCCAGCCTCTAAGACCCAGGACGGTAAGGACACAGGAAGACACCCTGGAAGAGGACCCCGTGGAAGCTGAACGCTTGAGACAAGAGAAGGGCTGCTGACACAGCCTGGGTCGCCGCCACAAAGATGACCACCCAGAAACATCTATGATGCAAAGTGCACAAGACAGATCCATGCTTCAAGCTTTGGCTGCTAGACAAGATGCGCAAGACTGGCACCATGCTGATGAGGTGACACGTTCAAGACCCTCGTGATGGCTTCCGAGGTGCTCACCACGGGCAAAAGCAATGCAGACATCAAGACCTAAGAAAACTATGGTATAGGACACAGAACACAGACTACATGAATGACACTACAAGACACGCACAGGCTGGAACTGCCCTGCCCAGCACATGCTCACATCCTGCGGGACAGACCCCATGTTCCCTAGCTGCACCCAAACTGACTGATCCTGGACAACCCTCATCACAGCACTGACTTTAAACCCCCTGCCTGCCCCACCCTGCAATGCCACCCTGCCCAACCACCCCCCACACATGTAGCACATGCCCCTCAACTTAGCTTTCAGAGGGCTGGGGGTCAGAATCCATCCTTGACAAAAAATGTGTCTGCTAACTAGGGTGTTCCTGCAGGCAACAGGTTCCTCTTCATCTGCAAAAAGAGACTCCCTTCAGTCACTGTCACGCCAGCAACACTGACCTCTTCCACAACAACAGCCTCCTCAGAAGCCCCACAGCTTTTCGCTCACCTGCTTTGCTCCAATTCCAAAGTCGGATGGTGTGGGCAGCATCACCTGTGGCACCTGGAAGACCAAAGCAACAAAATGACCATTGTGCTCAGAAGCAATTGCCGGCCATGCTGCTCTTCTTTCCCGCCCGGCCTCACCCTACATCCTCAGCCATTTCTGAAAAGGGCCCGCAAGGTGCCTGCAAAAGCAAAGGGAAACACACAAGTGAGATGCCTCGTACTACTTTGAAATTCAACTCCATTCCAGCCGACAACCATCTCACCTTCTCAGACTTCTTGTCGGCCCTCTGGGACTGCGTGCAGCACCTGCAAAAATGAGATGAAAAAGCACATGCTGAGATGTCACCCAAAACCACAGCCTGCCTCCAGCGATTCTTCTCTCCTGCTCCTTAACCTTGGTCGCTTGACCACAAGATACTTCAAACTCCAAATGCAAGACAAGAAGTGGTTGACAGCCACTACAGCAATGAGGCATTTGAGACCCTCGGGATGGCTACAGAGATGCATTCTGTGCTCCTTGAGCACAAAGAGCTACAGGACATCAAGACCTGAGCAAGGTATAGGACACAGAACACAGACTACAGAGACTATGCTATGACACAGACACAGGCTGGAACTGCCCTGCCTGGCACACGCTCGCATCATGCAGGCCAGACCCCGGGCCCTCTGTCTGCCTAAACGTGACTGATCTCAAACAGCCCTCCCCACTGCTGTCATTTTCAGCTTCCCCCTGCCTGCCCCCAGGCACCACCTCCCCCAGTAGCCTTTTCCCCTCAACTTATCTTCCACAGTGCTGGGCATCAGATTCCATTCGCAACAGGAGTCACATCCTCTACAATGTTCCTTAAATTGCCACCTCCCTTTTCACCATCTGCCAGCAGTCAACAGCATGCGTGAAATTGCTTTTCACCGCTGTACTGCCACTTACAACACACCTCCCTCAAGACCATCTTGCCCCACTACTTCTACACCTCTTGAGTCACAGCCCCCATCTCAAGCTTCCAGGGCAGCTGTTTCTCAGGCACATGTTCTTTCATATCCTGTCCCCCAATCCCCCTCCTATTTGTCTTATACCAGGTAGCCAAGACATCCTAGCCTAGTTTTCAGCAGCACACCCATTTTGACCTGCTCAGGCAGGGCAGAGGGCAGTGAGAAGGGTGAATCTCAACACAGTACATCAGGGCACAGAGCTCCATAGAAGCAGCAAGAAGAGACACTGTGTCTGTGAAGAAAATAAAAGTGGCTCCACTAGGTGCTTGGAGGTGACTTGGGACTCTCTGTACCTGTGCCTGGTTCTCCTGCAGCCTCTCTGCATGCAGGAAAAGGTGCCTGACCATGGTGATGTTGAGAGGTGGTTACATGGTGTCTCTGGGGCTGCTGTGGGGAGTGAAGGCCTGTTCCAGGGTCTCTTGTGCCATTGTAGCATCCTTGGAGAACCACAGTGTTGTTCATGTTTCCCTGGAGACTTTCCCTTCTGTTCCTGTCACAGGAAAGCTCAGCACAGTCCTCCTTCTTGTGGCACCACTTCTCACAGCGGCTGCCTTCCCAGCCCCAAGCTGGGCAAAGCTCCTGCTGCCAGGAGCCCTCACGTACCCTCCCTGCCCGCCTTAACCCCACCCGTTGTCAGCCTGGGACAGCCCCAGACCCTGGCGACAACCATGCCTGGTCCTACCAGAGATGGGAAAAACACCCTATCAAAGTAGACACCGAAACACGAATTTCATTTGAGCATTTACCGTTTATTGAGAATGTACGTTTGGGAAGAGGCGCCAAGGCTAAATCATGCCTCCTCTTTAGGTTTACACGCTTTTATACATTCAGACAAACCAACCATAAATGCTCTAGATAAGGGAAGACTCGTCACTATTGCACTGGAAGACATCACTCTCGGTTAGTCGGTAACTAAGGACATTGCTCAAGCTTAGTCTTGTAAGCGTATACGTACTTCTGGTTACTTACTGTCTGTGTGTGCTTTGCTTCCCATCCGTCAC
>NW_009220610.1:2420-2626 GCF_000690835.1 Fulmarus glacialis | reverse complement strand
AGCAGGGGGTTTGCCGGGTCTGTGCCCCAAGCAGCCCTGCCTGCCCTGGGATGGTGGAGCAGCTCAGCTCTGTCCTTTCCCCGCAGCCCCCCTACCCGTACACCACCACCGTTGACTACCTGCGCCTGGCCGGGGAGATCATCACCCTTCTCACCGGCATCCTCTTCTTCTTCACAAACGTCAGTGCGGCGAGGGGGGGGGGTCCG
>NW_009220610.1:675-2033 GCF_000690835.1 Fulmarus glacialis | reverse complement strand
GGCGGCATCGAGGCATACCTGGCCGTCATGGTCTTCGCGCTGGTCCTGGGCTGGATGAACGCGCTGTACTTCACCCGGGGGCTCAAGCTGACGGGGACCTACAGCATCATGATCCAGAAGGTCTGGTGGGGTCGGGGGTCTTCTCCTTCCCCAGCGGGGCTGGTCCTCCTATGGATGTGTGGCCCAAAAGGAGGGTCCTCCATGCTTTCTTTAGGGTTTCTTGTGGCTCACCAATGCCCTGCTCTCAGCCCGGCAGCACGGCTCGGCGATGGTGCCCCGGCACATGGCCAGGCGCTGCGGTCCAGCACATCTCACCCCCCTCTCCATCACTTGCAGATCCTCTTCAAAGACCTTTTCCGCTTTCTCCTGGTCTACTTGCTCTTCATGATCGGCTACGCGTCAGGTAGGTGCCTGGCTGGTGAGCCGGGGCTCGGGGGAAGGATGAGCCCTGCGGCATGGCTTGGCACGGCCGGGCAGGGGGCTGCAGACCCCCACTCCATCCTACCCGCCTGCGGGCTCAGCTTTTGCCTCCTCCTGTGGTGGAGAGGGGCTCAGCCGGTGCAGAGCTGCGTGGGGCCCCTTCATGAGCCCCATCCTTGCCGTTGCCCCTGCGGACTCGCTGCCCCTGTCCTTCCTCCCCCAGCTCTGGTGTCCCTCCTCAACCCGTGTCCCAGCAGCGAGTCCTGCAGCGAGGAGCAGTCCAACTGCACGGTGCCCACCTACCCCTCCTGCCGGGACAGCCAGACCTTCAGCACCTTCCTGCTCGACCTCTTCAAGCTCACCATCGGCATGGGCGACCTGGAGATGCTCGAGAGTGCCAAGTACCCTGGTGTCTTCATCATCCTCCTTGTCACCTACATTATCCTCACCTTTGTCCTCCTCCTCAACATGCTCATCGCTCTCATGGGTGAGACCGTGGGCCAAGTCTCCAAGGAGAGCAAGCACATCTGGAAGCTGCAGGTAACCACCCCGGGAGCTGCACTGCAGCACCCCAAGCTCCGTCAAAGCAGCACCACCTGGGCGAGGGACTCCCATGCCTCCATCCCCAAGTGGCTGAGGGGTCCCTGGTGTCCCCGGCAGTGGGCCACCACCATCCTGGACATCGAGCGTTCCTTCCCTGTGTTCCTGCGGAGAGCCTTCCGCTCGGGGGAGATGGTCACCGTGGGGAAGGGCACCGATGGGACGCCTGACCGTCGCTGGTGCTTCAGGTAAAGGCAGGTGCCCTCAGGAGCCCCGGGGAGCCGGGGACTGGGAGCAGCTGATCCTCTCCCACCGCAGCGAGCAGCATTTCGGGGTGCCGGCGCCGTGCGTTCGTTTGCTGGGTAGTTTGTACTAATCTGGAGCCAGGTGGCATTGCC
>NW_009220610.1:0-205 GCF_000690835.1 Fulmarus glacialis | reverse complement strand
CCGCGAGCTCCCTGAGCTGGCACGGCGGCGCGGGGAGCCGATGGACTCTGCCCAGGCTCCTGGCATGGCTCCGGCACAGCCACCGGAATTGCAGACTGGGCTGGACGGTGCTTGTCTGCTCCTCAGGGATTCGTGCAGCCTCCATCCCTCGGCAGCTGCTGTCCCGGCAGGTGTCCAGCCCAGACGGAGGGTCCTGGCCCTGTCC
>NW_009220609.1:1292-1546 GCF_000690835.1 Fulmarus glacialis | reverse complement strand
GGGTCTGCAGCCCCCACCGGCTGCGGTACAGAGCTCCGGGACAGCCCTGCCCCGGGCTTAGCCTGGCTGAACGCCCGTATGAGAGCTTTCCGGGGTGTTTACTGCCCCTTTTCATCACATTGTGGGTGTCTGGGAGATGCCCCAGCTGGTCATCAAGTGCTGGAAACCAGGTGAGTCCCAATCCGTGGCAGCATCTCGCAGCAGTAGGTGCGTTTGCAGGATCGGGATGGGGGGAGGCGGGAGCCCTTGCCCCT
>NW_009220609.1:701-1220 GCF_000690835.1 Fulmarus glacialis | reverse complement strand
GGTGTTCCGAGACAATCGGATGATTGCCGTCTGTCAGTACAACTCCATGCCCGGCGAGGACGTGGTACTGATGAGGCATTACCTCCGAAAGCACAACATTGAGGTCAAGTTCGTCCTGAATGAGGTAGGGGCAGAGCTGCCGGGGCAGATCCCAGCGTGGTTGCGGGAGGGAAGGCAGATGGGAGCTGGGACGACCGTGTGGTGCCTGCTGGGGTGAAAAGCTGCATTTTGAGAGCTGTCTCCCCCAGGTTGTCAGACCCGTGCTGTCGCAGTCCAAGTACAAGAATCTCCTCCCTCTCTTTGTGGCTCGCAATATCCTGCTGGTGAGCCGGGAAGCGAAGGCGAAGGAGATGCTGCGGGTGCTGAAGGGAGTGCCACAGATCAACCTTCTGGGTGAGAACCTTCCCTGCGTCCCCATCTGCTGGCGCCGGGCTCGGGGCTCTCATCCAGCGCTGCGGAGAGGTGCTCCCTCCGGCAGGGTCCACGCTAATGGAGCTGTGTCTGCCGGGTCGCTGTCGT
>NW_009220609.1:0-272 GCF_000690835.1 Fulmarus glacialis | reverse complement strand
GCGCTGGCGTGTTAATTAAAATTGGGGGATGGATGGGGAGGGGTGGGAGCCCTGCCTGCAGGACCAAGCCTTTCCTTGTGTGCCTGTGGAAGATGAAAGGGCTCTGGCTCTGGCACCTCATCTCCCGTCCTCAGCTCTGCTCCTCTCTTCCAGGTGCCTGCATCGACGACACCATCCTGAGCAGGCAGGGAGTGGAGAACTTTGCCAAGCTGCCCTTGCTGGAGGCCGCCCAGGGGCAGACGGTGGGTGCCCTGGCCCTCCTGCCCTCCCAG
>NW_009220608.1:1312-1532 GCF_000690835.1 Fulmarus glacialis | reverse complement strand
GGGTGCTGGAGATGTTGAGTCAGGAACCCAGGACAGCAGGAAGGGGCACCGGGGATTACAGGGGGAGAAGAAGCCCCCAGGGCTTCGGGGATGCCCCGGGGCCGTGAGAACAAAGCCACGGGTGCGGAGAGCGAAACGCCCAGCACAAAAGGCCGGAAACCAAACCAGCCAGAAAGACAACTCCAAAACCAGCCCCAAAGTGCTCACGCGGAGACGGGCA
>NW_009220608.1:0-1141 GCF_000690835.1 Fulmarus glacialis | reverse complement strand
CGCGATGCCCCAGTCCCTGGGACCCCGCTGCACCACGGTGCCAGTACATGTACCCTTCAGGATGGTCTCGAACGCCTGCTCGACGTTGGTGGAGTCCAGCGCTGAGGTCTCGACAAACAGCAGCCCGTTGTTGTCTGCAAGGAGAGGAGTCCCCCGAGATGATGCAGACCCCGGCGAAGGCACGGCTCCATTTTGGAGCCCCTTTAGAGATGTTCAGGTGCCCGCGTTGGTGCGGGTCCCTGCTATCAGGGAGGTTCCCAAGCCCCCAGCCCCGCGGCAGGGGGCCAGCCCGTACCTGCAAACATTTTCGCCTCCTCCATGGGCACCTCCCGAGCCTGCGCGAGGTCGGTCTTATTCCCCACCAGCATGACGACGATACTGGCCTCGGCGTGGTCGTACAGCTCCTTCAGCCAGCGGTCCACCACGTTGTACGTCTGGTGCTTGGTGATGTCAAAGACGACCAGGGCACCCACAGCTCCCCGGTAATACCTATGGGAGAACGCCACCATCACCCAGAGGTGCTCTGGACACCCCCCCCAGCATCCTCACCCGTGGGGCTCAGTTATGAGGGCATCACCACCCAGGTACCAGGGGAGCCCTGATTTCAGGCATCCCATCCTTACGCAGAGGTGATGGCGCGGTACCGCTCCAGCCCGGCCGTGTCCCAGATCTGAGCCTTCACCACAGCGTCTCCCACCAGGATGGTGCGGGTGGAGAACTCCACGCCGATGGTGGTGCGGCTGTCGTGGTTGAACTCGTTACGGGTGAAGCGGGAGAGCAGGTTGGTTTTGCCCACCCCAGACTCCCCGATCAGGACGACTGCGGAAGGAAGGGAGAGAGCGCACTGGAGCTGTCGAGGAGGGGAGAGGGCTGCTCCAAGACACTTCACGGTAATTCAAACAACCCTTTCTGATACACCCTTTTCTGATCTGAGCCAGCCCAGCCAGCAGTGCGTTGCCTTGGCAGTGTGGCAGCCGGATCGCCCCAGCCGCCGGCACAGGGTGCACGGGCATCCCCCGTTGCCTGATGACCCCAGACCTGGGCACAGAGGCTGGGCAGGGATGTGGGTGTAACACCCGGCGCGGTCACTCCTTCAGCAAACGGGGGTCCCGTCCCTGCGTCATGAGCTCTCAGCCCCTCG
>NW_009220607.1:10484-14633 GCF_000690835.1 Fulmarus glacialis | reverse complement strand
GCTGCCAAGCGCGGGAGCCCCCACTCCCCTGGCAGCCCAGCCGCCAGCCCCCGCTCCCGTCTCCTGGCCAACGCACCGGGCGACTCGCAGCTCATCAGCTGAAGAGCCCTTCCTCCCCCAGCGCCGCCATCACCCTCATCCCAGCGTGCCTGGACGTTCAGACAAGTAGCTTCGCATCTCGTAGGAGATGAGACTGAAGATTTATAGCGTGAGCTATCGAATGATGAAAGAGGTGGTAGTGGTTCCTCCTCCTGCTATTTTGTGAAATCTCATCTTACATTTCAGTCTCTGAGAGCAGTCTGGTTTGATCCAGATCAACCGAAATACTTTGTGTGCAAACGAGCTTTTTGCTTAAGCAAGGAAAATGGATCAAATACATTTGTTTCAGGTTAAACTGATGTAATTTTTTGGTTCCGTTTTTGAACTAACCTTGTGGTGCTGAGGACAAAATACTTAGCAGTGCAGTAAAGGTTACACTGTAGTTACAATTCACGCCTGATACACATATATTAGTATGAGAAGTGAAGTGTTAGTGACTGGGCACCTTTCTAGTGACTTTCTGAGCCATTCATCCCACATGCTGTGGAGTTCACGTGTGGGTTTCCTAAGGTATGAGGATCTGGCTTGGTTCCTTATCCCATATTTTTAGGTGCGTGATGAAACGAATGAGCTCTAACAAAAGAGCATGAGATGTATTTTTGAGTATCAGAAAATACAGCCTCAGTAGCAAGCCCTTCTGGGACTATTTATTTATGTACAGTTAAGGCCTGCACCCCATTCGTGTTATGTGGTGACTGCTTGTAGGGATAGGGAAAAAAGCCATTTTTAGACATAATGAAGTAGTGCACAGTTCGTACAAGCAGATATGCTGGAAATTAAACCATGAAAGAATGTATTTCTTTACACTATTCCCAGTGGTGTGCTGGGAATATACGGTTTCCTAAATTATACCTGGGCATCTCCAATAGGTACATTATTAGATGTTTCATATAGGACTTCACTGGCTGTGTAAAAACCCAGGATGTATCCTTACAAATGCAGCTTCAGTGAAATTTTTAAAAAAAACACCATAGTTTTATGCTGCATTATTTTCAATTTATTTTCAGTTTTCAGTATAAATAATAAAAAGAAAACATTGTTTTCTTTATTATCACTCTCCTTTCGTTAGCTTCCTTGTTCAGACAAACAACCAAGCCAGCATTATGGGGACAGGAATAAACAAGTAAAATAAATAAATACTCCATTCTTGTAAGCACGCTAGTTAGCTATGTACAATACCTTCAGCAGGTTTTGGTAGAAGGAAAGTAGATGATACATTTGCCTGCAGAATATTTTTTTTCTCAGACTGAATGTTTTTTTTCATTTAAGACAGGTGAGTTTCAAAAAATGTTTTATTTCTATTCTTTTGCCCAGTATTGATTTAAGAAAACAAAGTCTTGTTACAAAATAAATGCAAATGGCTGAAAAAAAAAGTATCCCAATATGCATTATCAAGTGATAAATGCAGGAGATTTTTTTCTCTCTCCCTCTCCCCCCGCCCCATCACAACTACCTACTTACGAGGTATGCCAGATTGACAGCCTGGAGGCAAAATGTAACACTGCACGGGCCAGAACCGTATTAGGTACCTGCCTGTTAAGACGCTTCAGCCAGGAACAGAGGCGCTCGCGTTGGAAGTACGTCATCTCCAATCATTAACCAGACCCGCTCAGCCCACGACTTCCCTTCCGAGTTGTCCAGCAAAGACACCTTCCCAGCAGTTACTACATCTGCTGGCATCAACGAAGGTCTTGTCATGTGAATGTATTTTTACTTACAACTGAGTGGAGGTAAACTTTTTTTTTCCTCCCTAAATTTTTTTCCTAAATGTAATTTATTTTAAATTTTTTTCCCTAAATTTAATTTCTGTTCCAAAAATTGCTTTTATTTTTCAATTTTAACATAGAACTGGAACATTAGTAATTACAAAAATACCCATGGCTGTCTGTAGCTCTCCGGCTCCCTCTCAGAACGCCACCATAGGACATCAGAAAGATAAAATGGAATATTTTTAGATGTGGTATTTCTGTATCCTACCGGAATATAATGAAAAGATTACTTCTGACGAAGATTATTTAATCATACTTTATATTTGAGTGTGCCCATGTGCATATGATCTCTTTTTCCCAGTATGATGGAAAACAGGACCATTAATTCAGTAAGCCTTTTTTCATTACATGAAAAACTGCAGGTAGGACAATCCAGGTTTAGTTCCTGTTCTGTGAAACTGGCAACAGTGTGAATTCCATTCTTTCCTCAGAGTGCACAGTTGCACTCGTAGTTATTACCAATTAAGTGGTTCGTTAGCTTACAGAAGCCCTTACAAGTACCTCCTCTCTGCTGGCAGAGCCGGGTAGATGGGGTACGAGGGGGATTCACAGGAGCCCCTCCCTCACAGCAGCCTGCGTCCGGCCCTCTCCTGCAGACAAGAGGCCCCTCTCCTGGGTAGGCGATCCCTCCCGCTCCCGCCGACAGCTCCGTCCGCAGGCCACCAAACCAACCGTACCTGCCGTCTGCCGAAGTGCTCCAGTCGTCCTTCTCTTCACTCTGTCTTGCTTCCGCCGACGGGCTCTCTCCTATCTCTCCTATCGGAGGCGGGCTGGTCGGCAGTGAAAGTGTGCCATTCCAGTGGGTCTGCGATGAGAGCTACAACGTCCCGTCCTGATGTTTAGGAACGACAGCCATCCTTAATTCCAGCCGAGGTCCATGGGCGCTGCAGAACACCAGACCCCGCGCAAGCGCAGAAGAGAAAGCAAAGCCACGTCTGTTTGTACCGTTCACTTCTTGAGTGTTTGCATGGATGCCATGAGGCAGGTCAATACAACCTTTCCTACCATCTTTTTTTTTCCTACTTAAACCCAGCCTTTTTCGAACGTGGTGGGCTTTTTCCTTAGAAAATAACCGTCTTTGTTCCACGCATGTGTTTGCACAGCCACCACTGCTGCACTGCAGTGGGTACAAAATTGTTCATAGCTCTGTGAAAAGCTATTTTAAAATCAGTCCTGGTTCCACGGATGCTATAAACATCCAGTTTGATCAGTTAAAAAACATGGTTGCTTTTACTAAAAGCAGTGTCTGGGATGATTTTGTTTTGGTTGTTCAACACTGTTGGTGTTGAAAATAGGTATGTCAGCATTCGAGAGACGGTCCCAAGGCACTCAGATTTTTTTAATGGCAAGCAAAATTCTCATTAACAGGCAATTTTAAAAAGCAATAACATTCATTTTTTGGACTATTAAGCATATAGAGTGTTTATATTTCCAGCAAAGAATGAACTAATGGAAAATAAAATTCTGTCATGCACTAGTGCCACAGCATTGCAACATAATGTATGTGGGGCCGATTACAATTCAGCCTTTCAACAGGATTATACATGATCGTAGCTTCTGGAGTGAGAACTATGTAACTTAAATGATTGAAAACAATTTTAATGTTTAAGTTTGTCTTCTCTCTTTTTCTTTCAAATCAGAGCTTGTTTCTTGCTAATGATGTGTTAAACTAAAAAAACCAACTGTCGGTCTATATGCCTTCCCAATTACAGGTAGAGGTGTTCGGCGTCACATCCATTGAACACAGCCAGCTCAGGTTTTTTGCCTTAGGTGCGTGTTGCGGGTAGCATTAACCCTACCAGCCTAGAAATATCTGCCCTTTTGATGTCTAAGTAAGAGATCAGCGGCAGGCGACGGAAAGGCAAAAAGCCGCTCTTGGAAGGAAGGGGGGAGAGGACGTCCCGCTCCCGCCAGGCGGCTGTGCCTCCACCGAGGAGGCGGCCGAACCCGGCGCGGGGGCTTGGCGTCCCGCGCTCACCCTCCGCTGGCGGGTGTCTCCGAGAGAGAGAGTTCTCCCCCGAAGGCCTGGTGGCTGGGCATCCGTCACCACCAGCGCACCTCAAACTGCCCAACGCCTCCCCTGGGACTCCCTCAGATGTTAGCTTAACGACTTTAAGTCGCTAGAATTTCTTCCGAGTGTCCATGGGCACAATGCCAATGTCAAACAGAATTCTGCGCTTTTGAAAAAGCTATTAATGAGATAATACTGAACCTCTTATTTAATCAATTGTTAATCAGTACCCAAAAAAAAAAAAAAAAAAAAATAAAGAGCAGACTTTTG
>NW_009220607.1:373-10450 GCF_000690835.1 Fulmarus glacialis | reverse complement strand
TTCCGAGGACCTAGTACAAATTTGGTATCACTGTAGCAATGTTCAATATCTAGTAACCTTCTGGAGGGCCTGGTACACGATGTTGCTTGATGTTCTGAACATAAACAAGGGGCTTGAGGAGGATCAGAATACGTTCCTTTCTGTGACTGCTTTCACAATCGCATTGATTAATTTTTGCACCAAACCGAACTCGCGTTTTGCTTGCTGCTGCTTTAACTCCTACCAAAGCCCGCCAAGCAGACATTTCAACTCATCTCTGCAACCCGCCTCGCAGGTTATTATCGCAGACCCAGACGCGCAGAGGTCCTTTCAGCCTTCCCCGGCGCAGCGCTGGGCTCTGGCCGCCTCGCAGCCCGCCCTTCGGAGGGACCGCTGCCCGGGAAGGGGCACTGCGCCCGCCTACGCCCCACCTGCAGCCGGCTCTGCAAAGTTAACGTGGCGTCAGTTTGCTGCCTCTCCCCAATGTCACCGGTGTTGCACATACGCTTTCGCGCAATCGGCAGATGTGGCCGAGGAGAGGCACAGAATCAAACTCAGTAGGAAATCTGCTTGGAAGTGGTATTAATAGAAAAACCACATGCAGGAACGATTCAAGTAATTTCACTTCCTTGAAGTTCCTTGAAGAGACAATACTGCTGTCAGGAAAAATTTCAAAAGCAAAATAAATGGTATCGTTAGAGACCTGAAAAAATAGTGTCTCCCTCTCTCCTTCCCCCCCCCCCCCCCCCCACCCCCCCAATTTCATCCACTATTTTGATGGAGGAAAATACAAAGTATTTTCGCCATAATATCCATTAATCAGGTTGTCTGCCCTTTTAGCAAGAGACACCTAATTTTTTTTCCATTTTCCTCGTAAGAAAATTAGGTTTTGCTGGTGGCCCCCAAGTCTTTCTAAAAAGAAATTTATGCTATATGTAGTTACCCAAAATTAAAGAAGAAAAGGACTATTCTGTTTTAGAACTGTTATCAAACATCGTATCTCAAAAATCTATCACCATCAGAGCTTTAGCTGCCTATTAACAAGAAATTATGCTTAAACTTGTGGAGTAAAGAGACAAGTTCTCTAAATTAACACTTCAAAGGAGTTGGCTGATGTCAAAAGACACCCAAGTTGCACAGCACTTAACCCATGTATTTCCCTGGCGTCCAGATCTCTTTCTTTGGAAATCATTATGGAAAGCGTTGAACTAGCAACTTTTGACGTCGACATGTTGCAAAATACCTGCATAGCACGTTCAAACTCTGCATAAGCGTCCAGCCTATTGACAGGCACCAGAACAGTAGACTTTGTCTATTCTCCCGGTTTTTTTAGTGAGACTGCCCTCGAGGGAACTTACAAGATCTGCTGTGAACACATGAAATCCTTTTCCCACTGAGAAGTCAGCTTGCCGCTTGGTTTAATGGAGCCAAGATACCAGACTCGTTCAGTGGAGTCAGGCACGCTTGGACAGTCAACGGTGTAAAAACCAGCGAGTCAACAAACTTGCAGTATGAGAAAAATGAGAGAATCAGACACAGAAATTAATGCCACAATTAAAAAAAAAAAACAACAAAAAACAACCCTGTCCCTCAGTGCTGCGCAGCCACATAGAATTTATAGCTAATCAAGCCATAAACCCCAAAGTAACATTCATCAACCCTTGCAACATACGCTTACTTCTAAAAAATGCATTTTAAATTGTCCTCATTTCTTTTTCGGAAGACCCCCAAGACCCAAGATCCTGATTATGCTGTTCAGTGAATGTCTCTATAAAACAAACAATTTTTCTAGCCTAAGACAGGCAACACTATTGAGCAGCCTTTTTTCAGTTTCTTGGACAATAGCAATGAATCTTCAGAGAAGAGTGCTGGTATCACTTTTTTTTTTCTTTTTACTTTCCTTAAACAATTTGTTATGTTAGTAAACTGATAAAACTCTTGTTTGGTTCATTACTTCTTAAAGTTAGTAGCAGTTCTAGGCTAATGATTGTTTGCTAGTTTAGAAACTAGTGATGTGGAAGAACATCGCAATTCTCACTCTGCTTTTATCTACCAGCGTGGTGTTCTTTTTTCTGTTCTGGGTCCACAGTTTGAAGATCTGCCTGAGAAGTCCAGTAAGACCAGTGCAGTTACGTTGTATTAGTTACTTTCCTCTGAAGCACACAACAGGAAAATACAGTTTAGGACAGGTTTACAATTGAACCACTATGGAAATTTGGTCCTACTACTGCTAATAGCAAATCACGCTCTGGAACGAGTCAATGACCTTAATTTCATTAGAAGCTACTTCTGATTTTAGGCAAATTTGAAAAAAGCAAACCCTCAGGATCCAGAAACTAACCATATTTTTGGGTTTTTTTACTAATTACTGATTTTTTTAAAATGAGTTACTATTAGTCACCGTATGAACAGGATGGAAAGAAACTGAGGTTAAGAGAGAGAGGATTTTTTAAAGGGAGATCAGCTCTTAGCAGCTCTGTCATGGATGCAGGATGCCCATGAACTCCAGAAACAGCTCCATTTTAATCAAGCCCATTTTCTCCCCCAAACAAAACACTGTCTCCCCATCACATAACAGAGACTACTGCCAGTCTGCCTTCCGTGTTCCAGTCTCTCCTTTTGATTACTTGTTTGGGTGCCCTTGTGCTACAGCACCTTTTACCTTTCCTCTGGTCATGCTGGTCAGCAGCGTTGTTAGCCGTAAAAGCAAGGAGAGAGAAAATCACTTGGTACTTTCTTAGGTCCGAGGCATTCCCCAGCACGCGAATTTAAAGAGGATCGCGCAGTGCTTTCCTCTGCTGTAACACAGCATTTCGTTCTAGTGTCTCCTGGAGCTGCTCTTCAGTGTTTCCATTCACAAACCACTCCTCACTCTTCAGCGCACCATGATTTTTACACGGCTTCGTATCTCCCAGAGTTTATCAGAAGGCTGACAGATGGAATGGTTATAGGTCTTTATGGCAAGAAAGGGTATTACAAAAGTCAAGCTGCAAGCACTGTACCAAGGGGAAAAAAGCAGCACTGGAAGCCTCTTCCCTTATGGATGTTCCAGTTGAGACATAGTCACAATTATTTTAGGAGGGAAAACATCACACACGAAATACAACTAATTATTTGGATCATTTTCTGCTTTGGACAGATTGTGACCGTCTTACATAAACGCTGGCACCAAGTATTAGGGCAGTCCGATTTTTGACCCAGATCAGATTATTTTGCAGCACACGCAACTGTGCTTCCAGGGGAAGATTCCCCCATGTAAAGTTTCTGAACATGGTAAATAAAGCCATCTGTTGTGGAAGCTGGATTTTTAAATTACATGCCCTGTTAACCACTGTTTTGCACACAGAGCTACTCCTGACTAAAGATACAACCGTACGCCTTTCTAAAAGGAGTTCTGCTCTCCTGACATTACACATTTCTGGGCCAGATATCAGATGTCTAAAATAACCTTTATTCTTCTTACACTTATTTGTATCAGACTGATTTCAGTTTTTTCCCTTTCCACCCTTCCATTGACCTCTCTTGTTTCTTTCCACTTCCTACTTTCTCTTGATCTCTATTATAAATACAAATTCAATACATGTTTATGGAAAGTTTAGTTATTGAAACTGGCTAATATTTGAAAATATAACTATGTTATACATGTTATATGTAGTAAAGTAATCAAAATACCTCATATGAAAGAGATCTCATCAGCCTCTAGTCCAGTGTAAGCATCTTCTCTGCAGAGGTAAGTGAGAAGCACTTCAAGGAAGTAAGGGGAGGATTTCCATAGTAAGAATATACATGATTTTTTTCAGACCTTTCAATAAGTGTTTAAGAAAAACTTGTTTTTCCCCATTGATAGCTGAATTTGAAGACCCCGTTTGTTTAGGTAAATTGTTGTTCAGTCAGCAGGTGATTAAATTGCTATTTCCAGGAGTATTCTTCCGCCGTGCACTCTCTTTGGTCATGAAGAGTACAAGTTCTGGTTAGGAAAGAGGGGAGCGAAGAGAAATTTATGCTGCAAATTAGCATATGGAAGGAACACTGTGTGCTGTTTCCCTTTATCACTTATGCGGTCCATATGGGTTACTTTAATAGGGTTTAATATTTGTCCTCTTTTTATTCTTACGAGAACAGATATAACAGACCAGACACTGATGTCTCCTTCAGGAAATTGGGGCACCATCTGGATTCACGCCAGCTCAGCTGGCTCACTTTTTATCTAAGCCCTAGAAAAGTTAAAAGAAAAAAATATATATATAGTTTAACTTTTAAAGTCTTTTGCATGGTTTATTATTTGTGGAACAATGGTGCAGTATTTTCCATGCCAGTGTCTTGCCCTGTCAGTCTACTGCAAGGCTTTGCAGTTCTTGGTGATTTTGGGATTACGAAGTCCGCCAGTCATGTGATTTGCAAACATGAGGTTAAATCTACGGAACAGTAGTGTGGATAACACTTAGATATAAATATACATACATTTAAATAATATCTGTATTTTGCTAATGCTGGATCTTGCATTGCAAACTGTAATTTTCAGCAGTTTGGTATGACTGAAGCATTTGCTTTGATGACTTTAAAATACCAAGTCTCTGTAGAGACGGGTGAGACATATAGATCGCTTTGTCTATCTTTTAGTAAAGCACAGGCTTCTGTGTTTACCCCGATACCTCTGTGTTGCAAGTATCAAACACCCTAATTAAGGTTGGACAGCCTAATTTATGTTTTTTTAATAGTTACTATTCTCATAATGCACATCTTTGCATCACTTTGAAGATAAAGATATGAAGACTCCACAGTTTATCGGAGCTTGTTTGAATGGTCAGTTACCCTTCTTGTTAAAAATCTGCACTCGCTATCTACGCTTACTTTATATAAACTTTCACTTTATGTCATATCTATTAATGAAAATACAATTTTACGTAGAAAATTAGAAACTGTAAAAGTGAAAAGAAATAATGAGGAAATGGACTCAGGAAGAGACCTGAGGCAAGGCTTAGAATTTCTGAATCTCACAAATGGCAAGAACCAAATAGGCACCTTTCACGTGAACCACGTAATTCAAACATTCCTACATTTTTTGACCAGGTGAATGAAAAAGGCAAAATTTGTATCTTTAAAGTGGATTGTTTTATATTGTAGCTACCTTCACTGACTTCTATTTTAACTTGGATATTATTTCAGGATGAAATATACATTTTTTGTTGTAGTCTAAAAAATTTGTTTCAAATTAATCATTTCAGAGAGGGCAGATAAAAAAAAAAAATCAATGTCTTGATAGAAAAGAGAACCAAATGTCCTGATTTAGTCAGATATAAAAGTGGTTGAAATGCAAACATAGAAAAATGGCTAAATTATTTGCCAGCTCTGTTTTTTATTCCTTCTCATATTCTTTTTCTGTCTAATTTCGCTCTTTTTTTTGCTAAAGGCTTAATCCTGCTTCTTTTAAAATGGTACATTACCCCCAAGATCAAATGAGATCCTGAGGGAAGTATTTAAAAAGAAGGAAAATGGGGATATTTATACTTCTTGCCATTTGGCAACTAACTCCAATGTCTAAATTAGAAGAATAGTTCTCCTCAGTTTACCACGAGACTAATAGAGAGAGGACATTCCAGCAGGCAATTCAAAATGCTAAACTAAGTTCCTGCTATGAATAGTCTTTTGGAGCCCCTACATTTTTTTTCCCCTAGACTGCATAAAGAACTTGCTAGGGTTAAGACAATTATTTAAATTTAGGCGATATTAATAGCCCTAAAAAGCATTGGTAGGCTCCTGAACAAATAATACCAGGTGATACCAAACAGTACACCACTATGACACATGGACAGTTAATCTAGAACTGCTAAGAATTTATTATGCTGGGTCTTGACAAATAAATGAGTCCTAAGTGGATATGATTCAACCCAACCATTTCTAGGAATTTAGTACTATTTAAAAAAAGTACACTGAAAATCTATATAGTGAACATTTGCCAATTGATTACCATGGTCTTCATTCTGTTTTTTTCACATAATTTTTGTACCAGTTTTTATTAATAAATAATTTACCCTGTGCGTGAGAGACTGGAGCCATCTCAGAAAAATGTCTCATTTCCATAGAGCTGAGATAGTCTAGATTTAGTTGGATTTTTTGTTTGTTGTTCCTTTTTTGCCTCCTCTCTGTTTCAAAGTCACCACTAAGTTTAGACTATTATTGAGCTTTTTGATCAAATATAAAATCTTGTCCTCTGGGTCATTTTCAGCTCTCTTTTGCTTACTATGGGCCATGGTTTACTGTAGCCCTGGAAGCTGTCCCGTGACCACCCAGAGTGCAGATTTACCTTCTTCTTCCTTTTAATAAAAATGTGCAGCAAAAGGGGCCAGCATTTCAGTAGTGGGTGACAGAACGGTAGCTTGCGGTTCTACACAAGCTGTTACACTGAAGGCTTTCATTTGCACGCTTGCATCAGGAAACCACTTAGGCCCTTAGGCCTTCGACTTTGTATATATTTAAAGTATTTACTTTCTTTTCCTTTTTCCAGTGTTCTCATTTTCCCTTGTGACAGGTTGCAGCACTCTTCTGAACTTCTGCTTCATGGCAAATATGCTGCAAAATCAGCACAGTGACTCAGAAAATAAAATGAATATATCATTTATTAAGCTGTGCAGGGATGGGCTTACAGAAAACCAGATTTACTCCCTGATGAATCAGTTTTCTAAATACTAGGAATGTAATTATAATGCAAAATAAAATTAACTGTTTAGTTGACAATAATGAACTTTTTGTTGTTTCTTTATATACTCTTGACCTCAAGATGCAGTGAAACTGCATGCAAGTAACAGTCTTCAGGTGAATGTTAAACAGTTTGCAACATCGATTACTGTTGTGTGTACTCAAGTTCTTGGAAATCACATAAAAGAGCATATAAGCCTAAACAAGAGATTTTCTAGAGAGAGGATAGCTGTAAGAGGTTTTTTAACCTCTCTGTGTCCTATTTTCTTGTCATGGTGCTGAAAACTTCCACCATCTTTTGAAAGCTCTGTCACTTCTCTCATACTTACAGCCAGTTCCATGCGCTAGCGGAGCAGGAATAAAACTAGCGCACGACACAACGGGCAGGTGAATGGGTGCGTCTCCCTGCTAGAATCTAGCCGTATCACCTTGGGGGGCAAGAATTACATCCTCCAGCATCATACAACATCTTCATCCTTTTCCTGCAAGGCTGTGCCCATTTTGAAGGAATAATTTGATCTAACGCATTTTTCATCATCGAAAGCACTTTTCTATGGCAGCAGCAAATCCATTTTGAGAACATCTTCTGCAATAGAATAGAATATAGAGAGAAACCAAATCAGCCGCTGGATTACTGTTTCTGCTTTGGATAGATATGTGAAAATCTTGGAAAAATTTGGTTAAAGTATTCATGAAACCTATGTCACATTAAACATTTAACCAGATATAGCTGACTCTCATCTCCCAAGCTGCTGGACATTCACACCAGCAAATGAATCACCTCGGTAAATGTTTACTTCAGATTTGTGGAGCTGTGTTATTTTAGTTTAACTAGGCTTTTCGCTTTGGAATTTCCTAACATTTTAAAAACTGTACAAGAATGAGGTCTGTTTCTCACTTCACTAACTGTGTCAACTTACTTTAAGGCTTCTTGTCTCTCACCCTTCAGGCAAGACCTAGTTTTGCATAATTTACACATTTTTTTACAATTCAGAAACTTTCTGGATGAAATTCAATCATGATGTTCAGCTCTTTTGTTGTAAAGATAGCTTGGTACTATTTGACACAAACATCAACAAAATCCCATCTCAATGAATGATCGTCACTAACTCACTTTGGAAAATGCGTTCCATAAAAACAGTCATCACTGTAAAAAAAAAATACTATGGCCATTAAGAGTGAGAATACAGGCAGGGCAAGGATGAAGACTTAAAGAAATAAAAAAGTTCCAGTGTGCCCTATTACTTACTAGAAATATTTCAGTTCATATTAGGTATATTTAAAGGACTCCAAGCTCAAACACAGAAAAATACTAAAGCTAACATTAGCTACAAAGCTAATATAGTAAATGTGTTGATTTAAATAGCTGACAATATAACTTCTGATTTTCCTTTATCATATCTTTATGTGATATCACTTTAACTGATTTTAAATGTAATGCTTATTAAAAATGCAAGGTATGTCATACATGAAACATATACATATGTCCATGTTCTATGTGAAAATTTTAACTTTGCTTTGTGGTCGCATAAAATACAGCAATATGGATATTGTTCCTGTCCTCCCACTAGATGGATCTGTTCTGTTCTCTCTCCCATATGTAGTCACATCTGCCATAGTGGGAGGTAGCTGGTTTAGAAATGGAGAACAGATCCTTGGACTAAATTCTGATCTCATTTCCAGCCCTCAGTTACCAGCCCTCCAGGCTGAAAATCCATTACAATTGCTATCTCCCCCTCCCCCCCGCCCAAGTACTTATTTTAGTTGGGTGATTCACATTATAATATATTTTCTATAGATATGCACAGAGACAGGGGTGAATCTCCTGTAGCATTATGAGATGCATGGAAATATTTGAAGTATTTTTATTTTTAAAATATTGCCTTCTGTGTCTCCTGTTGAATGTAAACAATCTCATCTTTTAAGTTTCTTTTCAAATGATAGCCTTGTCTGCCTTAACCACTTTTTTTCACGTAACTTTTCCGATACTGATCAATATTGAGAACACTATTATCGCTGTACCTGAGTGCATTATAAATACTATCAATGTTAGTCTCATTCCTTATACATCTTATTATCTTGTTCCCCTTTTTGCTTTCATTGAGCAGAGACCTTCACTGAACTATCCATGACAATTTTGTCCAATTTCAGAATTGCTATAGTTAACTGAGAATCCTTTTAAATCTTAAGAACCCTGAAAATGTAGGAAATAGACTGTATGGCCTGGACAGGCTGGTCATAAGTGTTGGCTTCTTTGGTCTCTGTTGCATAGTTTTAACAGCGTTGCTCTTTATTTCAGCCTTAAATGTAACTGGAATATTTGCAAAAAATCAGTAAAATTGGAGAAGAGTAGTCATATAAAAGGAAAAATTACTTCACCAGAAAATACACAAAAGCATGAACAATTCATTATGTCTGCAGATCCTTTATTATTAAAAATTAGAGAAGGAAGGGGCGCTCAATGTGTAAGTCACCTTGTACAGAAGCTAGATATTGACAGCAGCAGAGGAGTGGAAGCCAGAAATAGGGAGCATACCAAAAAAGATTAATTCTCGGTGGAAAGGTGATTTTCTCCTTTATACTTGCTGTGAAGTTAAAGAAGAGCACACAGCAGAAAATGACACCCGATACCAACCACAACTTTGCTGCTCATAAAACTGTTAACTAAGCACACACAGTATTTGCAGTTCAGAAATGTGCAACTTTCCATAAAAATTTCAATCTTTGGGAAACTATGTATATTGAAATTCATAGAAACGCTTACTCACTGCAAAAATGTTCCATGTCCAAATTAGATGCCTTTCACGAGGCAGTAAAATATTACAAATTCAGTATTTTTACATGCCCACTTTCAAGTTGACTTTACACTACACTTGCAATAATAGCAAGATTGGCAGACCTCTACCATTAAAAAAAAATTAGTATGCGAATACTGAAGTTTATGTAGTCAGTCACAACTGAGTGCAGAAGGACATCTTTTTGTTGACCGTTCTTGCTCGCAGAGGCTGTATCTTTTGGTAACACACAGGACAGAGGAGTGGAGTTTTTTCCACATCTCACGTACAGAGCTGGTGAAGATCTGGGTCTGTGGAGAATCCCAGAGGCTTTGCAAGATTCCTGGTACTGTCAAGAAGCATATTGCTTCTGTAAAGGACACAAAAGGTACAAGAAACGGGGTGATTTTCCTTCACATCACCCCGATCCAGAACAACTTTTGAAGCCCTAACACCTGACGCGCTTTGTGAGGCTGCTGAGCCATTAGGTGAGCCCTAATTACACAGCCAACACCCTGGGAACACCCAAACTGGACGCTGAGATCCCCCAAGCCCCTCCAGCAAGCTTCTCCCACCACACCCCCTCTACCACTTGCACCTGGGGCTGGCTGCGCTCCCCCCAGCAGCA
>NW_009220607.1:0-257 GCF_000690835.1 Fulmarus glacialis | reverse complement strand
GGGGAAAGCCCCTCTCCTCAGTCAGCATCGGCGCCCGCGGGAGGAGGCGCGGAGGAGGGAGGAGCGGATCTTTCCTCTCTGGAAGACCGGCACTCGACCTGGGTGAAGGTATGGTCTTTGTGGTGGCTACTGACGTGTGGTAGCGCCCCGTGTTGTTGCTGACTGGAGTGGGGAGGTTAAACTTTTTAACCCCTTTTTTCTGCTTTGCAGAAAAGCAGGGTTAGAGCATTTGTGGCCTCGCCTGGAAAGGTGCCTGC
>NW_009220606.1:0-2194 GCF_000690835.1 Fulmarus glacialis | reverse complement strand
GCTGAGTGAGCTTACCTTTGCTTGGTCCAGCTGCTAAATCCTGTTAAAGGAGTACACAAAATACGGTTTCCACACAAATAATTGCCGTAGCTGCCGTTACTGTTACAGGATTACAAATGAGAGGATGAAAGGGGAAGTGGAGGCGGTAGCAAGTAAAAGGATAATCCCCTTATTAAGAGAACAGTGTGCACCAATCTGTTTGCAGCCCCTTTTTGCACTGGGTAACATGCAGTGGAAACTTGCAGTTGCCAGCCTTCACAGGCACGCCTGCAAGGCTCTCTAGGTGGACATGTCAATGGGATTTTACATACAAGAACCTTACCCCCATACGACTTCTTTCCTTGGTATTTTGTACATCAGCAAGTCATCTGTACCTTCACATCAGATCCCTGCTTCCACAACTGCATTTTCCTTATGTGGCCGTACTTCACATTGGTTTATTCCTTTTACATTCTTCCACTTCCTTTACTGTGACAGATGCTCCAAAGATTTATGATGGGCTATTATCACAAATCCTTGAAATGTTGCTACTGTGGAACTGAGGCTGTACTAGAGATGATACCGGTTACATCTTTCAGCAGTTTGAAGAGAAGGCCGAAAAATGCAGACAAGATTAAAATAGAATAAGTGCAGGAATGGACTTTCTTATTTCTGGGGCTAGGGGAGAGGAGAGAGAGAAAAGAAAGGCTAGATGCCATGAGAGAGATCTAGTACAGATCAATACAGTTCTATTTTTGTAATATTCAAAATATTATTACCTTCCGGCAAAAACAGTGGTACTGTTGTAAGTATATCAGCGGGCTTTGACTTATGGCTGTAGACACTGAAATATACTTTCACAAGTCTTAAAATGAGATTCTGCATTCAAGAAAACCTGTAGAGTGTTGAAAGTTTTTGAGGGAGTCTCCACTTTTCGAAGCAGAGTACTACTCTCTTTCCTGCCCATTGGTTGGTGAAGTTTAGAAAGTATGTTTTTAGAAAAAACAAAGTGGACAAAATGGCATTATTTTAAACTGGAGTAAAGCATTCAACACAACACAGAGGAAGCAGATGTCAAAGTATGGCTAAATTTGTAAATATTATGGAAGTAGATTTAAAGCAGAGGAAAAGAAAACTAACCCTGTGTTATGGATAGCAGCAAGATTTTTGGCCGAGAACTGAAGGGCTGAATTAAGAAGACTGATAGCAGAGCCACAGACATGGAACAAAGAGGACTTTTAAAACATTTTGAATGCCTTTGAAGCATTCCTTAGTGATGGTGTAGCCATCTGTTGATTGACATGTTGGAGACAGGTGGCAAGAAGGGGATCAGAGAGTGAGCTGAAAGAGTTGTAGAGCTGGATATCATCTGCATAGAGATGATGCCCTTTGTTGAAACTGGCAATGAGATCTCCCAGAGGAACGGGAGAAATAAGAAAAAAGAAATGAAAAAAACCACCTGAGAAATATACAGTTGCAGTATTCTCTCGTGCGCGCTAGTGTATATTCAAAGCAATTCTAATTCTGACTTCATTAGAGTATGTAATGATTAACATTGGTATGAGAGAGGAATCAATTCCACATGTCTTCTGTTAAACAGAAAGTGCTCTGGGCATCATCACCAGGTCGTACCGATACTTGCAATTGACAGGGATACTTTGAACATGCCTCTGGATGGATCAGGTCTCCTCGGCAGTCTATCTACTGAGGGATGTGTGTTTGTAGAGATATATGAGCCCCTTCCTTTTTGACCACTATTTCCATGTTCTTGCTGGCATGGTAAGTACAGCAGCTGTACCTTTTCTATGTTGCTTTCAATGTATGGAAAACAAATCTGTTCTAGTGTGTTACAATTTATGTGAGATGTATCTATCTGGTTTAAGGATGGGCTCCTTTAAAAGTCCATTAAATAGTTATTAAATATAAAAGTACCGAGTGTGCAATATCCAACTGATATCTGAAAGTTAAAGTGATGGGGTCACACTTAGCATTGTTGTAAAAGATGCAGACTACACTTCAGGTAAGGCCGGGGTCTGTTTAACAGGTGCAAGAGAGTGGTGTATTGGCATAACTCATACCAACTAATAATAGGAGTGCTTGGGCCTAACTACACAGTGTAGTGGAGTTAGTACACCCATGCTATATCTCCACATAGCACAGTACCTCCCTGCACGTAGTGCGTGGAGGTGCTAACCCCGGTGCAGAAACTGAAGAG
>NW_009220605.1:13312-32420 GCF_000690835.1 Fulmarus glacialis | reverse complement strand
ACCTCATACAGTTGGCCTCGTCCCATTGAGGTTCTCAAGGTTACACGTCTAGAAGCTTTCTAAGCGCACATTAGTTGACAAGAGGTAAAACATCACATCTTGGTAACTGCTAAAACAACATGTTGTTCCATGAGCCACTAGAAATGTGATGCTTAGTTTCCTCTAGACATGTCCTAGATTTCTTAACCCACTTATCCCCGAGCACTCTGTTCAGCCAGACAAGTGACATATGGGCCATGACATTTTCACAGCTACATATGTGCTGGCTGACCAGCCGGTGCAGGATGCGTGTGCTCATTGACCAGCTGGCTGATGCCTGGCAGAGGCGACTGGGAGCCAAGATGTAGCTGCCTTTTCTCAGCGGGGAGCAGTAATCGGGCTGTTCTCTTTTACTCAGCTTTTCGTTAATTTGTAGGAACTTAAACATATTTGAGACATCTCATTCTCTATTAAATTTTGTAGCCAATAGGTTCAAAAGTTACAGTGGACTACAAGGAAGAAAAAGAGAAAGAATCTGCTAGACACGCAGTACAAACATACCTGTTTCTTTGCTGTTGCAAACCTGGCTGCATATATGCCATCAGGGTTCACCATATACCTCTAGCTAATTTTCACTTTTTTTTCTACTTGTATACTTTTTGCTTTCATTACTCTCTCAAAAATGCTACCCATCCTTACTAAATCTTGCCCTACTATTTTTCCCTGTCTTGAAACCCTCCTTCCCCTATATGAGATGGGTATTTCTGTTTCCAGTTCAACCAGGCTTAATAGTAAGTAGCAACTAGACAGTGGAAACACATTAAAAATACAGAGTTAATAGAGGTATAATAATATACTTCACATTTAAGTGTTTTAGATAGAAGGATTTATATATATAAGATTTATATGAGATTTATACGTATGTATTTTAGATAGAGGGAGAGAGAAACACCTGTTAATCATGCCATTGTTCAACCACAAATTCTGCATCCAATTGTGTCGGTTTTATCCTGCCATGTTGACCACTCATATCGCTACAGCTCCTTGGCACTACAGTATTACCTGCACTAAACAGCAGTAACGCAGGAACAACCTTGTGCACAGTTGCCGAGTGTTTCGGGGAAGCATTGTCAGCATTTCAGTTCTGAATCTTCCTCAGTATGACTAGGACAGCCTGAGTACAGTCTGCCAGTACCAGAAGCTTCTTTCTAGCCCCCATCCATCAAGGTGCAGTTTATATATACTTTTAGAAATACACACCTAGCATTTAAGCCCATCAGATCAGCCTATAGAAAACATAACCCCAGGTTCATGCCTACTACACAGTAGGTGTTTCCATAATATAAGATGATGTTTCTAATATTTCCAGCAAATACAGTCAAGCATAAATTTCCAGGATTGTATGAATAAGGGTGATTCTCCAGAGCTGATAATAAGCAAAGAGAGGGCTCATAATGCCCATAGGGCTCATATCCGCTGACATATAAAACAGTAACTTCTTTTGTTATTCAAATGTATAGCATAACAATGCAATTGCTAGACTGTCTCCAACAACCTGGACAACTGCAAAACTAAAAGTGCAGTTTTATAAACAAATCCGTGTAAAGATATATCTGAGATGTCATAGCAATGGCAGATTTGCATGGTATTGTTTATAGGAATATTACGAGCAAGCCTCTTCAAAAAGACTGTAGAACGTCCAGATGACTTACTAGGTCCAAACTCTCTTCAGAATAGGTATGACTGTAGTATCCCCACTGTATAAAAGACCAGATTTTCTCACCTCAAAGGAGGAAGAGAGTACTCCTAGCCATTACTTCTCTAAAGCATGGTCTGGGGTTATGATAGTTCCATGAAAACATCAGCTCAGTGCTTGAACGCCGCCAAAAACCCGTTGAGTTATTAAGAACAGAACAGTGAGCAAAAGAAAACAATATTATGCTGCTGAATAAACCCATGTTTTTTCCAGACCTTGAGCGCAGTTCAGACTAGTCCCCTTATCTCAGCAAGCGAAAGGTTCAGAGGAAACAATATGGAAGAACAGAGGTAATGGATCAGCTGGGCAGGTTATGATTCTTCAGCCTGGGAAAGTGATGGCTTCAGGAGCAGGTGGCAAAAAAATGGAAAGAGGAAGGAGACAGTGGAGAATGCTGTTCATGGTCTCTTCTGATGTTGGAGATAGGGTCCAGCAAATGAAGCCATCAGGAGTCAGTTCAGAACAAACATGCATTTCCTCACACAGATGACCAAACTGTGGCAATCTGAGCCAAGCCATGCCCTGGAGACGTTGAAATAGAGCTGGGGTGGTGTGGAGAAGCAAACACATACTTGTAAGGGAGCCTGCCTCATGCTGCTAGACAGACAAAGCACATCAAGCTCAGGAAACCATCCTGGGCTGAAAACAGTCAGAAGAGGGAAAGCTATCAGGAGAGAAGAGGGGAGGTGTGGGGAAAAGGCAGTGCCACGTACATTCGACTCTGCCTTATGAGTTACAGTCACTGTTGGCCCAGACAGGCTGTGATAGCTGTTACTGCTTCCCTAGGTTCATACTCACAACCTGGCTTGCAGCACAGAGGTAAACTCAGTACTGATGCTTTCTAGCTCAGGTCCAGCCCTGTTGCTTTTGCTGAAGTAGTTAGAAATTGCCATGAATAGAAAATGTTGCCCTAAAACAGAGTTACCAAGGCCTGTCCTAGCAGTGTTCTCAGTGTCATGAAAAGCTGAGGCCACAGAGAGAAAAAAAATACCAAACCAGCTACTTACAGTCCTGAATAAGCCAAGCCAGATAAAGTAATAACATTTTCCGAGGACCATGTTGAGTCAATGCACGGTCAGCTAAAATGGGCTACCCAACCTTGAAAAAATAGTTCACCATTTCAGTTTTCAGAAAGTCATAATGATACAACCCCACACTCAGACATCATCCACTAACAGATCAGGCCAGATTTGCCACTCTGCTGTGGCAAAGTCAGAGCAACTGGAAAGTGTAAAACAAAGTAGTAAAGCAGGGAAGCAGTCCTGGCAACTGCTATTTTGAAGGCACAGAGGAAAAAAAAGAGGCCAGGAGGTACTACAGCATTTCCATTTGTAACTGATAACACTGAAAGTGAAATACTCACACTGCTCATGGCTGCATCAGCACATCTCCTGCTCCAATAATTTCCAGCCAAAAACCATCATAGCAGCACTCAGCCATGCTCCCTTCTGGTCCAGCATTATCATTCACTATGCACAGAGCCAGGCTAACGTGGAGTGGATTATCAAGATGATTCTTTACAATACAATTCAAATTCATCAAAATAATTTTACTGGTTTACACAGGAAGTTTTGTACAACCCTCCCTCTGTGACCTGTTGCAGAAATAGGGTACAGCTGTTTTGTCCTTCCAGCTGTAGGTTGCTCGTTTTCTATGATAGAATCGCACAGACAGTTTCTTTTAGGCAAAATCATGAAGCCATATTAAGCTCATCACTACCCTAAACTGAGTGCATAACTGTTCTATATATATTTGATATACATTCCTCACACTTGTGAGGCAAAAATGTTACCAGACACAGCACGCAGACCCAGAAAAAACATAAGCCAACAAATCTGTGTCATAAACTCATAAATTGAAATTATTTAAGCCTTGACAACCTATAGAGATCCTTTTGGGAAAGGCAAAGAGGGCCAGGTGCGGTCAGCACTTGCATGGGAGGAGTTCCAGCTTTCTGTGCCACCATCTGGGCAAGGCCCACTTCTGCTGCACTGCATTCATCACTTACTGTGTGATGACTATCACAGCAGCTGTGATGTCTGTGCAACATCCAGGCCAAAAAAAAGGCTATTATTGCAGTAAGTCATTAGAATGAGAATTTTATCAACTTTAAAGGATGTATGTGACTCTCAAAAATGTATCAGCTGTTACATTCAAACTCCTCCTGCAAGTTACAATGCCTGCTATGCAGCTGACATCTTTGGAACATAAAATAAAATTTCACGCTGGAACATTTAATCTTCAGTGGAAGCAGATTACTGCTGTGTCTTCCAATAATAATTTCAGCTGATGTAGCATGATAGTCTTCATAGGAAATAAGATCTTGGCTTTGAAATTAGAAGCCAGTTGTGAACATTCCCTTTTGAATACAGGAGGTTATTTGACTCTTATCAAGACCGATAAGGAAGTTGTTTGTCTATAGGGAAACACAATACAGTAGGATGTTGGATTTCACACTCCACTGCAGATAAAATGCAAGTTCACATTGGCTGGGGACAAAAAGAAAAGCTTTTTGTCTTATTTTTAAGATCTCCTAAACCCAGAAAAAGCATTTCTAATTCCTAAAGCACTTCTAACACCATTAGTACTGCACACTAGCCATAAGATAAGCACCTGCATTTCCCCTTGCCAGTATAGTATCATTTCATCTTGCTGGGCTTCACTATGGCACCAGTCATGACAAGCTCCACAGCTCACTGCAGTCATATCCCATTTCGCAGCCCCACAAGACACTGCACTACCTCCTAAGCACACTCAAGGGATGTTACAGGACAACTTGTCCATTTGGTGTTGCAATCGTAGGAAGAAATGGTCCAGGTCCGCAAAATCCATTTCCTGACAACAGGCTACAGCTGCATGGTATAGGCTGCTACGTGTTAGGGAAACCAATCCTAGCCTCCCTAATTACCAGAACCAAACACTGCTACTTTTTATGAAGCCAGTATTTCTTTTCCTTGCTTCTGCACAAGCAACTACCATGTAAGGTTGACAAGCCACAAATGCTAATCTGAGGACAGAGATACAGCTTGTGTTCAGAGCAACTGAGAGAGGACATAGAAACAAGCTGTGCTTGTGCAACCATGCTGCAAATGGACACACAGCAACATGCACTGTGCCCAAAACTTTCAAATAAGAAAAGACATTTTCATGAGGCTGTACAAGGGATTTACCTCACAAACGTTAGCAATGATCAGAAGAGGCTCGATAACAGCTCAGCAACCCTGTGACAACCAACAGCCCATACTGTCAGAGATCTGTTAGCCATCTGTCCAGATATGGTTAAAGTCTAGGGGTGGCACAGATGTCCTGGATGTTTGCAAGGCCATTAGTGCTGTGCTGACTCCACCACCTGTCAACACTGGAGGTGTTCCTGAATTAGCTGCAAGATTTGAAGGGAGAATTGCATGCCCCGTGGATGGTATTAACAGGATGTGTACAACACTCCTATCCCTGCTGTTTCAAGTAGGGCAGTAAGTTCCCTATAAGCAAGGTGAATCACCTCATGTGGATCTCCCTGCTGCGTTTCCCTGTATCTGGAGGTTGCTGGAAGGAAACCATAAAAGTGGCTTAAAGCAATTATTCCAGCCTCCTCCAATATTCTCCTCAGTGATATTCTCACATCAACAGAAGTGATGTGCTAGAGAGACATTTTAGCTATTGAGAACTGGGGATCTGACTCCACCTCTTACTCCACTCACAGACACATGAACTTTAAATTCTGTTTAAGGAACTTCTGCTTCTAGCAGTCACAGAAGCTGATCCCACTTACTTCATGCTGCCTTTTGCTGAATCTTATTTTCTTGATGGGAGTCTGGCCTTGCTTATGGGCAGTTTCTTCCTGTGCTGGTTTTGGCTGGGACAGAGTTAATTTTCTTCACAGTAGCTAGTATGGGGCTATGTTTTAGATTCATGCTGAAAACAGTGTTGATAACACAGGGATGTTTTCGCTGTTGCTAAGCAGTGGCTACACAGAGTCAAGGCCTTTTCTGCTCCTCACCCCACCCCACCAGTGAGCAGGCTGGGAGGGCACAAGAAGTTGGGAGGGGACGCAGCTGGGACAGCTGACCCCAACTGACCAAAGGGATATTCCATACCATATGACGTCATGCTCAGCATATAAAGCTGGGGGAAGAAGAAGGAAGGGGGAATATTAAGAGTGATGGTGTTTGTCTTCCCAAGTAACCATTACATGTGATGGAGCCCTGCTTTCCTGGAGATGGCTGAACACCTGCCTGCCGATGGGAAGTAGTGAATGAATTCCTTGTTTTGCTCTGTTTGCGTGCGCGGCTTTTGCTTTACTTATTAAACTGTCTTTATCGCAACCCACTCAGTTTTCTCACTTTTGCTCTTCTGATTCTCTTCCCCATCCCACTGGGGAGGGAGTGAGCAAGCGGCTGTGTGGGGCTTAGTTGCCAGCTGGGGTTAAACCACAACACTTCCATGTGAGCAGGCGCAACTACAGATGATTGCTAGCAATACTTTTTCTTTATTCATAATTAAACAACTTTATAAACAATTCACACAAATTTAGAACCTACAAGTTCACCAAAAGCCTGGACATTCTCCCATTTCAGTTCTCCTGTAAAAAAATGCAGACTTGGGAAAAGAAAAAAGGCAGAGGCAATGACACAGGTACCACTCCTGCTCCCAGCACATGGAGGCTCAGGCACATATCCCAGCCAGTCTGCTGCAGGCAGATCTGCTGCCACAGCACCACCTCTTCTACCACTAAGTGCCTCCAAACTGGCGGCTGATGAAGAGAAGTTGCAAAGATGTAGTATTTTCTGAGCTACCACTGTAGTAATAGTACCTAGCTATAAATACAGTATCTGCATTCAGATCTTTGGCAGGTGTAAGACAGCTCTTCATACCATGCTCATGGTATAGAAATCATACCATGACGTTCAAGAATTCCAAGTTATTATACACTTGATAAATGTATATAAACCACTCATTCTTTCCCATTTATAATATTCCAGGTTATTTTTCAATGTAAATGCAATCTTTTAACTATGAATCAATCACTTTCATCTGTTGTTGCAAGTATAACAGCAGTGGAATATAAAAATGCTACTTTCATTATGGAAGTATAGTATGAAATCCAGTAGAGGAGATCTTACTGGCAATTACATATTAATATAACAACATTAAAAAGCTTCAGTATGCATTACAACAAAGAGAGAAATAGAAAATATTTCACTATATCCAAGCAATTGTTTCAGGTTTATATACCAGCAAGGACTAATTGTATTGCATAGTACAAAGTGACAATGAAAGCTGTTTCTTATTCATATTTCTACAGAACCCCAAAAGTTGAACCAGAGAATAATCATCTATATTCATTTAGGTTTATTATGTCTAATAAAATGACTCATTGAAAAAAATTTGATTAGACTGCAGACACACCCAAAGAAAAGTTGTATGTGCAACCTCAGGTGACTCTCTTTGCATACTCATTAGCTATAAGTCTCCAATTACATTATTGGAGCATTGTTTTCTCCATAACACTCCTTCATTTAGTATTTGAGCATTCAGTATTTATTTTTATCCTCTACAGTAAGTGTGTAGCTGATGCCTCTGTCACTCACTCCATCTAAACTACTGAACCCGAGTTACACAGGAAAATTTAATTCTGGTATTTCCTAAACATGCTTCACTCTGCATTTAACATACGTTCTTTTAAAATAATTTCTTCAGATGTGATTCCTAACTCTTAAAAAAAAAAAATCCATTATATGGAACAAATACAAGCCATATTCAGAAAAACAATTTCCCTAAAATTCATGCACATAAGTTTTCACCCTCAGGCACAGATCAAACATAGAAAACATCAGTCCAAAAGATTAAAATTTGGTAAAGTTATAAGCATCTGAAAAGTGACCTTTTACAGAGAAGTGCCAGTCAACCTTAATTTCAAGCAATACAGTCAGCTCTATTATTAACACTCAAGTATATACATTGCATATAGTACTCCTGTATTTTGAAGACTAGTACTGCAGTTCTTATGCTTCATGACCAAAACCAGACACCCAAAATCAAAGCACATGATATAATGAATATTAGTTAACATATGCCTGTATCATATTTGTTGTTAAGAACAAAGCACCTACAAAATTCTTCTGAGCACCAAAAAATTTACTTCTTGTTGACCAGAAAGGTAGGTATGCTTGACTTTAGTTTCAAAAAAATCATGCCATTTTAATTTTTATGTTATTTAAGATATTTCATTGTGAAGAAATCATGTCCTATGATAATCACTATCAGTTTCAAGAAGTGCATCTGCAAACAGAAAATTGTGCTTAGTCCACATTTCACAAAAGGTCATCTGCCCATGGCCATTTTTCATAAGTAGCTTGTGTCACATATTTCATTCTTATAATAATTACGTTATGGCAATGTCTAGCATACAGCTCAAGGCAAACACACACAAATTCTCCTTGCGCCAATGGGGAGAGAGGAGAAATCATTCTCAATCTTCCAAACACACTGAGGTTAATGAAGTGTTAATTAAAATATTTTAAGAGTCAAGTCAGCTTAATCTTAAGAAACCCTCCAAAATATGGGTAGCTTTTCCTAAGCTAAATTCTCCTGTTTCATTTCCACTTCATCCTACTACATTCAAGCTGAAGGTGAAGCTTTAGAAAGTCTTATTTATATTGCAACACTTTTCCGCTTGCAAATCTGTCCTTTGTAGAGCCATTCTGATGCAAGGACAAAGCTACCACTGAAGCCACTAGTAGTAACATGTCACAAGGGAAAGAATAAACCACTCTGAGGCTCTGTGAGAGCAGGCCAAGAATTTCTATTCATACAGTAAGTTGAACCAATGGCAAAATACTGGTTTTCTGAAATGTTAATTTGCATAAACAGTAAGGCAATTTAGGGTGGATTTACAGTCTTAGTAATTGATTGGATGAACACAGAAACAAAGAGACTAGGAACGTGTGCTCACACAGTGTACCATGCCCAAAGAACATTTCTTTCACAGAACAGCATCCGCCAGGCCTAGGAAGCTGATTCACCATGATATACGTGAGTCAGGTGCCTGTTACAAAGGCATCATGAATCACTCCTGGACTCTGGATCATATTCAAAATGCACACACAGCACAGGAAAAGCGTTCTTATGCCATGAGTAAAGTAAGCACTTTCAGTATGCAGTCACTATTACATTTTTATTTTTAAAAAAAAAGCCAAAAATAAAAAAAGAGAACCAAGGGAAAATTTCAAACAAGTTCAGCAATTCTGACTCCTCCGCATTGAAATAGTGCTAATGATGTGACATTTCTCATTAAAAACAAAAGCAGTTTCTCTGCAAGCTGGATGGTTAGCCAATAAACCTAACTATGCTGGCTCAGTGACCCCAGCCTTTGCTCAAATGAGACCATGGTCCCAGCCAAGCAGTGCTATGGGACACTTTTCCTCAGTCTCCAAAAGGCATACTAGAATATTTTCTGTTTCTACAGGATTCATTCAAATATGACAGCACCACTTCCTGGCTACATGACGGTAAAAGAAATAGATATTAATATCCTATCAATATACCATACCATTAAAGTGCAAAACTTAAAGCCTTATATCAAGTACTCCCAAATTTTATAATGCTCACATCCATAGAAGGGACTCAGCATTTTCATATATTATATCCTATCCTAAGGTCCATACTATTATATAGTTGTCTCATAATGTATTAAGATGTTTTGGCTATGCTAACGAGCAAGGAAGAGCAAGGATCTGAAGGAACTACTGCCAATTCTCCAGATTCAGATGACACAAATGCAACCAACAAAATGATATTATCTTTAGTAAAAAGCAAGCTCTCATTTCATTCCAGGGCACACTCAAGCTATCCTAAATTTCTACCGCATTCACCCAGCATAGGAGCTTCTCATCTTGCACTGCTCTCCCAGCCCGTGTGCCTAACTATGGGATGAGATGGAGTCCTGACACAGAGGCCAAAGCCAAAGTGCAGAGGCTGTGCTTGTAGACTTCCGGAACATGCCACAGCTAGAAACATAAAGGAAAAGCACAGCTCTTATTCACAGTGTTGCAGAGCAGCAACCCAGACCAGCAAAAGACCTTATAATCCCCTAAACTGTTTTCTCCTCTCAAACAAGGAAGTCAGCTTTGGGTGGGTATCCCCAACAGTCTCCTCAGTAACCACCCCAAGGTGATCCAGGACTTGGAGGTGTTATCTCACCAGGTAAGAATCAGCTGTGTTTAGACAGGTGTGACAGCAGGCTGTTGCTTCACAGAGGCTGTAGCTGCATCTGGATCCCTCACTGCAAGGCAGCAGTGCTCTGCAATATAAGGCAACAGGAGTTCATGCAGAAGAGAAGAACTGGCGGGTACAGTAGTACTGCTATTCCCAGACTAGGAAGGTTGTTATTTAAAAAGAGAAAGAAGAAGTCTGACTCAGAAACTAAATAAAACCATAGAGAAGTCTGATTGTGGCTGAAGAAGAAAAAATCAGAAGAAAAAGCAGTTTAAGGAAAGGATTCCTTAAACTAATTTTGCTGCTGAAAAGCTAAGTTTGGCAGAAATGCTGCAACAAGTACTTTGTAATAGCATTGTCCTCCTCCCTGTAGTATTATTTTTAAAGCCACATACTAATGCCAGATTATGTTATGCCAAGGGCATCAAATTTCCTTACACTGTGCCTGCTCCTCCTTCAAGCCATTCCCACTTTGGGCTTACCATGCCAGGAGACAGCAGCAGTTGTCTCTCTCCTCTGTAGAGCCGGCCAAAAGACTTTCCCCCTCCCAGAGGGCAAGGGGCAACTGGCAGTTGCTAACTAAGAGCCTCAAAAATTCATTAAGGATGGGCTTCCTCATCTACATTGTTAAGGTGCAAGGTACAGCTTGTAGCAAGTCAAGTGTTAAGCATCCCAGCCTGTGGAGAGTGGGCACCAGCCCCCAGATGCCACAGGCCTAAGGCAGCTTACCGAGAGTAACAAGTTGCTCAGGAAGTAACCTGCTGCTTTCTTCAAACAAATGGTATAATTGAGGGAGGCAAATTGTTCTGCTTCATATGAAACAGCCTCCAGAAGGCAAACGTTCATAGGACTTCACTTCCAGCTTTTCTTTTGATAAGGCTGCAAGGGCATATTTCATTCAATGCAGACAGGCTTGTGTCATTTATGAACAATGGGAAAACACTGAAGCAATTATTAAGATTTTTCCCTATAAACTTTCTAGTAACTGCTTCCATTCCTTCAGAATCCTGTCCTTCCCTCCTGAATCAAAACAGCGGGCAATGAGACAACCTGTGCTTTAGGACTTTCTCTCAGAATATGACCACCACTTCCTTCTCTGGACCACAAAAGAAGTCCAAGTGCAAATTTTACTTAACCTCAAATAATAATTTTAAAAAAATCTCTTATTTAAGAGTGTTCTTCTGGAACTGTTATTAGGAGCTCACGGTATCAAAGCCAAGTCAGGCATTCAGTTTTTTCAGGAGTAAAAGCAGATGTCTCTGTATCTGAAACATTTTTGTAAATATAGTACAAAATATGTGCAAACATCCCTGTTCTCGTAAGAGCGGATACCTGAAGGAATATTCTGTTTCCATGAGTTTATTGATGAAGGTGCTGTAATGGTTAGGATGCAGGCATTGTGGGTCCTTTAGGGTTCTTCACTCTAATGGGTCAAACTATGATTGTTCCATCAGTCTACAACTGTGAAACAGAAATAGTAACAGCTGGCATTCTTATGGCTGAGAAAATATAAGGCATCACTAATGTAGGATATATCCTATACACAGGATATGGTGTTATCCCTAATAATGCTTATGCTCACCAATAAATAGCTGCTTTATGACTACCTTGTGTCAGCTATCCCTTGATCCTACATCTCTTGCATACAGAGGACCTTCTGGAGTTAAGTCAAATTGTTGGTATGCTGCAACCGTTACTTATCATTGCTATGTTGCGCACAGAAAGCTAATTTTTAATGGCATACAGAGCTGAAGGCCGTCTTTCTTCAGTCCCTGCCATCACTGCCTGTAGTACCAGAAGTAAAATTTGCCTCTCTTCTTCCAAAGATGACCAACGGACATGATGGCAGTCTGTATAAGAGAAGCTGTGTAGGAAACGACTACTCGGTCTCTCATAAATGGTTTCACTCACTACTACTAATTCTCATCAGGTGGCAGAATTTAAACAAACAAAAAGGCTTTTTTCATGTAAAGAATATGCAAATTTCTAAGCTTTTAAGCTTCCATGGTATCCTGTGTCAACAGTATAAATGCTTTCAAAAAGTGATTAGACACGTTCTTGGAGGGTAAGTCAATCAGTGTCTAGTAAAACTTAGCAGTTCACGTGCGACATCTCACCCCTGGGTCTCTTTCAGCTGCTGATTGCTTCAGATTGGAGAACACAGAAGGGGCAATCTGTAGTTCCCTTACTTTGTTTTTACACGCCTCCCCCAATCTGCCACTGGCAATTGCTGGAGAAAGCATCCATGTAAGCCTTTTCATCCCATGACCATTCCTTCAGCCTTCCTTTCAGCACATTTACTTTTCAGCATCCATAGAAACGTACAGCTGTTCATGCCTCTATTTCTAGAAGCTACTTAGAGGTTTTCTAAATCTCATTATCCCGTATCCACATAGCATATATGAGAAGTACCCTTTGAGAGCAATTTTAAAAGTCTTCAGTGCCCTTAGCATGAAGAAAACAGACATTAAATTGTTGACTGAGATAGCCAGTATTTCCTTACTAATAGCTGTACCAAGAAACAGGGCCATATTCATTTCTTGCATTTAATTTGCATTTGGCACTTCTGCAGTAACTCCTCCATCCAGGTAATAAAATAAGGCATGGCATCCCCTGGCCTTCTTCCCCATCAACAGCTAAGCACAGCACTTGCACTCTTCAACCACAAAACACTTAATCAGAAGCTGCATTGACTGCCTGGGACATGGGTCAGTTGGGAATGATGAACCCAGACTCTAACCCAGGCGGTGAGATGGAGCTGGCTGCCAGTGGCCTGCGCACACTACATCAGCTGGGGCCTCTAGACAGGGCATCATGCAGCAAGTTCACAAGTAGCACCAGGCCACACATTATAAACATGCAACACAAAATGAAACAGGGGAAAAAGGATCCAAAGATGGCATGTGCAGTAAGAGGTACTTTTGACCTCCGTAAAGCAGGGTCACACTTATGGATAGCAGACACAAGTGAAGGGACATAGAAGACAGGGCTGCCTATAGACATCAGTCTGGCACTTTTCTCAGTGCTGAGCTTGCTGAATCATGGAAATTGCATTAAATATAAAAGGCAAGGAATAGAAAAAGAGAATGTTTGATAGTTCTCCCAGGCTGGTCCCCAATGCTCTCCTCTGGTCACCATGCCTAATTCATCTTTTAGATTAAATGAGATTAAGTAGCTGCAAAAGTCTGTCTGTTGCATTGCATAGGCTGCTTCTAACGACCTTTGTGTCCATACCAAAATGGTTTCTGATTTGCTCCATTAAGCTAAAAACTCTCAATGGTACTGGAGAACATGATGATACTCCAACTGGTACCAGACTGGAACACTCTCAGTCTGAACAGACAAATGGTCAAGCATAAGATTCACCACATTTAGCTTTTGGGGATTTGAGGCAAAGAAAAAGGAAGTGGCTTTTTTCAGACCATACTAAATACTTGCCTAACTCAGCTGCAAGTTAGGCATCTACCCAGATCCCACTATGGCCTTAGCCACAAAATCGTACTTCTTATATGATGGAGGTTTCTTCCAATATTCACTGTTATTCAGTAGGATGAATCCTATGCTATCACTACTAAATGTAGCTGATATTATTATTAATTTTTTAGTTATTAAAATTATTTTTAATTCATTTTTTAGTTATTAAAAGGAAAAAAAAACAAAAACAAAAACCAGAAAACAGAGAGAGATGCTTAACGTCATTATAAATCAAAGGTCTTTCAGTTGTGACTTGGAGTGTGGATACTGGGAAATGCAATTAATGTTAACATTAAAGGTCAGAACAATGTGCTTGTGTTACAAACACTTTCATTTTTAAGCAAGTGCAGGTAAATAAGAATGCATTACATTAAATGGATTCTGTTACATATCACAGTAAATAGGTTGGACTGAGTTCATACCATGTAGAGATTTAGGAAATACTTTTCTTCCTCTTTCCAAACTACTCTCTCCCTCTACATCCAAAAGTAAACAGACACGAAAGCCAACTCTTAACCCAGCTGGTGGTCTATCGCTATTATTCCTACATCAGTTTCCACCTTAAGCCTGTGCAGCAGTTCTCTTTCAGTCTCAAACTCTGCTTTGTCACTGGTCAGCAATACTGTTCTTTTAATGATTAACTGAATAAATTAGCACCAGAGTCACAGCTGAACGTTGTGGAACAAGTCACTATCACAAAGGCTTTATTTTAAACTATGAGAGCAAACAGTTACTCACAGCTTAGGTGAACTCTGGTTAAGAGACAAAAGTGCATACAGTCCTTTTCTTTACAAAAAAAAAAAAAGAACAAAAACCAAAACTTAAGAAGCTTTAATCAGCTTTGCTACTTAAAAATCAATCTTCCAGGGAAGAGGCAGCAGGAGATTAAAGCATACCTAAAAATCCACATAACAACTCTTAGGATAATAATCTGCTAATACACACTCCAGCGTCTTAAGGGCAGCTTGTTGCTACACATGTCCATTGACATAGATTCTATGAGACCAGCCTGCATCAAAACAAGATCCACCAAGAAGCTTTTGAAAACAGAATAAATGTAGCTGGCTATTTAATATGAAACCTCTGATAAACTATTGCAAGAGAAAAAAAAATTTAAGAAATGGGCAATGCAGCTTTGCAAATCTGTTAAAGTAACTGTATTAATCAATAGCTATTTACTGATGGCCTACACCTCCCTGCATCTGTCCAGCACCAAGCACAATGCGACCAGAGTCCCTAACTGATTCCTAGGTGTCAGGATAATGCAATTTTTAAAAATTAAATTATTACAAAGGGAAGCAGACTTTTCTTGTCATGAAGATTTTATATCTCTGTCTTCAAAACACACAAAATAAATCGTTCCTGGGAATACCTGAATTTCATCGGCCAGTCACTCATGGACCCCACAGTAGTTATCCGAGCCTTGTTTTAGCTGCAGCTCCCATACTGCTGTGTTTCACACCATTCTGCTGCTTCTGTTTCTTACTTTCTAATCCAGTACAATGTCAGAATGTGGATGAAAACTCTCAAACTCTAGACAAGGCAATTTAGCCTTGTTCAACCAGCTGCTGGTCTTGTATGTCTGGAGGTGGTACATTTCTGTGCCAATACCTTGCAGGTTGTTCTGTCTGGGATAAGATGAAGACATTGCTCAGCTGAAGAGCAATTTTCCTTCCTACATTTAAGCATGCCCAACCTGCACTTCTTGTCTTTCCTTTAATCTTGGTACAGAGCTGGAAGCTAAAGTTTAAATCAGAACTCTGTCACTCATTTTAGCTCCATACACACCCCAGGCAGCTTTCCACAGATGTGTTGGATGCTTCAACCACCCAGCAGAAGCTACCACTTGGCAGCCACCTCCTGCCTTCACGTGCTGCCGCAGTCTGGGAGTGTCCCACAACAGGTGCTTCCCAGCTCCTCCCCAGCCTCCTTGGGTTCCAGAAACATGCTGCTGGGAGTACACCGCCTTACGGTCACATGCAGCCCAAGTGAGACATTTTGGCAGCTAGAGACACTAAATGCTAATTTAACACCCTTTTCTCTCCTCTTCATGAATAGCTCCAAGATGGGGCACTTTCTCTCCTTGCCAATTCTTATACTGCTGAAGCAAAAAGGTGGCAGCCTCTCTCTGGACTGATTATCATTGCCGCATACCCAGCTCTATCATTTGGTATGCTTCACACACTGTCCTCTGATTTGGCAACAGTTCTGAGTACAAGCTAATTTACACCTTCAGTATAATGGCTTTTGTGTCTTCTGCTACTCTGGAATATATTACATGCAGCTAAAACAGAAGTCCAGCAAGCCACTGTCTGCCATCATCTTGTAAAAAGAACGAAAAACAGGGAAGAGAAAGAGATCATTTAAATTTTTACATAGTTGGTTTTGTTTCCAGACCTTCCTGAGTCCATGACAGTCTCCTTGCTCTTAAATACTTCTTTCCTGCACGCCCCTGGACGCAACCCAGGGAAAGGTACAAATACCAGAGATGCAAGAGATGCAGCATTTCAATTACAGAAAAATGCTTCTGAGTATTAAAATGTCTTCCCTGTTTAGAAAGAGTTTGCACTTGCCTTACTGAAAAATCCCTCCTCAGTTCTGTCACTCCAGAGACACAAAGTGCACAAAGAGTGGGATTTAAAGAGCCTAGCGTTGAAATCTTCAAAACAACCCTTACAGCTCAAACATGTGTTCCCAAGTCACAGGGAAAAGCAGTGGGGGAAAAAAAGGACAATTCTCCCTTTTTCCCTGCCTCCCCCTCAAAAATTTTGCAACACCTTTCTCAAACTTAAGTCCTAAGCCTCAGGCCACACAATTGCCTCACTCTGCTTCTTGGACAGACCTTAAGGTTTACGTAACGCCGTGTATGCCAACCGCACACGAAAATGTGCTACTTAAGGGCACCGAGGCTGCCATTTCACTGTTAAGCCAGGCTACTGTATGCACAGTTTACCATAAGTACATTTATGCCAGCACATGAGGGGGACAGTACAGCAGAGGGGAGAGCAACCAGGGGCAGCAGGACCACCTCTCTCAGCCACAGTGCCAGCCTCTGCCAGGCTAATGTGACCACAAACCTGAGGTGTTAGTGTTCAAGGATGAACTTGACCAAGAGAGGAATAGAAAATAGCTAGATTATCTAACATCCTCACATAAATTGACTTCCTTTAGGGATTTATTAAAGCTTTCTCAATATGCCTGGAGCCAGTAGCGCAGCCTCAGGTATCGACAGAGGCCCAACCATGGGTCCTGGGGAAAGTTCAGGGGTGAAAATGAGACTGCAGCCTCAAGTGTCCCTGGGTCTTGCACTCAGGTATACAAGTAATACGGCATGAGGTGGAAATGAGCCATACCAGGCCAGAGGAGCAGATGGGCTAATTGAGGCTGCCTGCCCCACGTGCAAGGGTGAGCAGCAGCGATGCTGGGAGGGTTATCAGTTACTACATACAGCCCAGGCTGAGCACCCAGGCCATGTCCCGGGTCCACCTGCCTTTCCCTGCCTCACCCCACATGCACTAGTTCATTACTGATTCAAATGATCAGGATGACTTTATGGTTGCTTGGGCAGGTTTGCCCTTTGTAGCACAAACACAGCGCTGCGATGTCTGCGGGATCCCAGCCAGCTTCAGGATATGGGGAAGTGCCTTTGCACCGCTAAGCAGTGGAAAATTAAAAAGGAAAAGAAGCACCACCTCCAGTGTCTTCATCGCTCCAACTCCCCACCCACACAGCAGACTAGCTGGGCTCAGTAATGCAAGTTACTGGGTTTTAAGAGCAACGGGCATGCTTCTTCCTGCAGAGGAAACATTCTGCCCACTCTTGGTTTCTAGCGTCCCACCTCGCTTTACCTGTTCTGAATGACACAGGCAAGGCAGGCTGACTACAGTTTTTACATACTGAGCTCTAATGAGTATTCTGTATACCACGACCAACTTTTAACAACGGGCATGTGCAAAACCATTCCCAACCACTAAACAGACCAGGTCTTTACCATACTCAGCTCCATGGGCCTCCTCTATTCCTGAACAAAACTGGCAGTCACTGCAATAGAGCAGCTAATTTCCACAAGAAGTTCAATCCCCCTGGGCTGGCTATTTGTTTCCACAAACCCATGCAGACCAAACCTAGTGTAGCCAAGGAGAAGTATGCATAGCCACATAGCAATGCTGCAGCGAGACAAGCCAAATTCATGGGGCTGTGGGTTCCTTACTTTGTTAAAGAACCTTCACTTTTTAATGCCATGTTGTCAGGCACTGTGATGTGCTGCTTAAGTCATAGTGCTTAAATAACAACAACAACATGAAACAAATAGTTTCACTCTTCAGACTGAACACAGCAAGATACAGGATGTAAAATTTAGTGCTCTGACTGACAGCAGTAAGTTACTGATCCAGCTCTTTGAGCCCAAAAGGAGGGCTGCCACTAATTGAAATAAATCCCCAATTACTGGACTCCCTTAGAGGTCTACCACTACCAGGACTGTCAGAGACAGCTGGCTCTGGACAGGGTACCTGCAATATTCCAGAAAGATTTTCAATCATTTCCTGGTAAATACTCTCTGCCTACTGACCATGGAAGATACCAAATCTTAACAGGAAGCCTAGCTGTGCTGATATGCTCCTTTTTTAATAACGGAAAAGCACATCATTTCCAAATAGAGATATCTTTGGCAGTGATCTCAAAGAAAACAAGAAGATTTTTCTATTTTTTTTGTTATTCTTTTAAATGGTAGCATTTTAGACACCGTCCCCTGATTACAATGTGACTCCCTAACTTTCCTGTTGTTATTAATGCCTACACTAGTCCCAGGATTCCTTCTAATTATAGTTTATTGCAAATTTTGTCAGTTTTGTTTGTTAAGTAAGTTGGTAGCTAGGCTAAGTGTCAGATAGTGACCAAGACAGACAATCTAATGGTTCCCTTTGGTTTTTATCCTTAAAAAAATGGAAAAAAAGAGATGTAAGGTCACTGAACTGAACTGGCTGAAACGGATTTCACGACACAGCCCTTCCAGCCTCTGAGACCTTAAAAAGATTTTAATATTTGGCTCCACAGTTACATCTTTGTTTACAGCACAGACATCCTGGGACTCTCCTCTGTAACCCCATGCGAGTCTGGGCGCTGGTATGTGGGACAAGACAGAGCCTGCCAGTGGTTAAGCCTGAGAGGCAAGAGCGAGCTTGGATGAGTCTGTCCTGGAGTCAGCCCCAACTGGCTCTAAGACCCGTGCAGTGCACACAGCTCCTGTTTCCATGACTCAGTGCTTCACGCACTACTCCTGGGCAGGCTCTCTGAGCAACATGGGGCGAGCAGGGCCATCTAAACTAGATACAGATGAGGAGGAAGACAAAGAGGTGCTGTGACACCAATAAGATGTCTGTGCTTCAGTCAGAGTTGATAAGCACTAGCACAGCTAACTGGTAACCAAAAGCAAGTAACTGCTGCTGTAACAAACAAGAAAGTAAGTGCTGCAAGTAGTTTGAAAACTGTGCTCCTTCAAACCATTAGCTTACTAGACCCATAATCCAGATCGTCAGTGGTGGTGGAGTACAATAAAAGCAAAGCTAAGAAAAATCAGGCATTTCCTTAGAAATAGGAAGGGGTGACACGTTAGCAAATATGTAAGAGAGCAGCCTTGGGTAATCAGGCGATACAGGTATTTCCAAGTCCTTTTCTTTCACAGTC
>NW_009220605.1:0-13281 GCF_000690835.1 Fulmarus glacialis | reverse complement strand
GGCTAGAGCTCCCAGGTTGGCCCTACTCCACCAACCAGAACAACCTCAAAGACACTGGGAAAGCCGTGTGTTTCCAATCTGTACATTGTACTCCCAAATCTACAGTGATGCTCCTGAATGGTCAGTGACACCCCCAAAAGACCAAGAATCTGGCCCATAAAAATCAACAGAGAAGGTAGGCAATCACAAGAAACCACTAAAGACACAACTACGTAACTCACCCAAATACCAAGGGAAACAGAAAATGTTTCCTAAAAATTAAAAAGGGGAACCGTCTTAAAGAATACATATATCCAGCGTCTCCCATCCTGACCCAGAGGACACACTTCTCCCTGAGATATGAGTAATTTCAAGGTAGTCAAGTCTCTAATTAATCCATTGTGCAGAACTCATCAACTCTGGTGTTTTTCCAGGCATAACGTTATTGGGAGTTACAGCAAAGGTATCCAAGTTTCATTACACTTTTAACACAGTTCTGCATTGCTGGCCCTGACTTTTTGTAGTCTCGTGTTGCTGCTCCTCGTTGCCTACCAAGAGCTTTGCTCTCCAACAGTTCTGACCTGACAAACAGCCCCCTCCTCTCTGCCTAGTGTGTCACAGGGGAGCATATATTATTCATCTTATCTTGTTTTGAGGTGCATCTTCCTTCCTGCAAAAAAGCTGCTTAAACAAAAACAATTAGGCCTTATTCACTTAATAAAGGCTGTTTTGAGATGAATATACATTGTACAATGTGGACTGTTGCATTCTTGCAACATAAGCCACTTCTCTGAGTCTTCTGTGCTGCATCCATATGTGGGATGTTTAGTACAATGGCCTCATTGTAATCACACAACTTTGGCCTTGTGTTGGAAAAAACTGAAGAAAGCTTCCAGAATTGCAGAAAGATCAAAGGTTGAAGCCAGGCGCTAATGACCTAATAGGCACAGGTCTAAAAGTCAGCAAACCCCCTAACCCTGGAGGACAGCTCTTAGTACACTTGCTGCTGTTTTCAGATTACTACCGCATTTTTGTTTCTTCCCAGCTCTCATTCCACATTTTTGTAGCAAATCTACAGATTCTCTTATTTCCTTAAAGTGTAAAAATTAGGATCCTAGAACTTTATTGCTTCTCACTCATTGCTCTTTTGCAGTCATGCAGTGACCTCATCTGAGGCTTTTGCAGGAGCCTTCCAAAAAGCAATGTGAAACTGGCATTTCAGCCAACAGCAGCGGTGGTTGCCTGACACTACTACCAGCACCTCAGTCAGCCTTGGAAGCAAGCTTATTGACCGCTGAGTACTGCTTGTCAGTTTGAACACTATCAGCAACAAAAAAAACCCAACAAAGAAACAAAAAAGTCTCTTGCACATTTAAACTGAAGTGTTCGTACAGCACATAACTAAATATACATGCTACCACTATCTATTTTTAAGCTGCACAGGAAATAGCAAGCTATCATTTTCTACTGCATAGCTTTTCCTGTAATATTAAAGATGTTAATGTTCTCTGTCTAATGTAACAGGTGTTAAGGCTCACTGATAATAAGAACTGTGGCATGGAAGATAAAGTTGTCATAGACTCTCGTTCCCAGGGTAGCACTAGTGTGTTCAAATGACCTCACCTGTAAGTTTCCTGAATGCTCCAGACTATTTTGTAAAAGAGATTCCTGATTTTCCAGACAGAAGAAAGTGTTTTGGAGAAATTACTGTTCTAAGTTTTTATAGCTGCAGTCATTAATTATTTTATTGTTGGCTTTAAGTCAAGCCACTGTTTTGCCTATATATACAGACACATGCTGTAATGTCTTTGATTCCATTGCAATAACTAAGTTGTATTTGAAGTTAACATCATTGATATGCACAAGGGAAAAAGTGCTATATATCGATATAATAGAAAATAAGCCATTTAATTTTATAAAAGGAACTTTTTTGAATTAAAATATTTGTAAAAAACGTCACTCTCAAATCATGATCAAGCACATTTTGGAGGTATAAATCCAGGTAATCTATGTGTACTAGACAGCTGGAAGCATCAGGTAAGAAGGATAAAACTTCTTTTAAGGAATTTGGCAGATGTATCCCAGGTAACTAAGGAAGAACAAGTTTAGAAAGTTTCTGCTCCTTGTTGTGACTGGTGCTTAGTCAAAATTGGCAGGAGCTAAACACAGCAAGTATTAGTGAATACTCAGGCTCAACAGCTAAGACAACATTACACCAAGGAACACAAGGAAGAAGTTAAACACGCAGCCATCCACTCACGCACACATCAGTCTCAATCTCTTTGATGACTCAGCCAGTACTTAGCACTTCATCTATGATAAACAGCGTATAATCTTGTGGCACAATGGTGTAGCCTGTTATTTCTGTAAGTCTTCTTCTCTCAGAAGTTTTACACAACCATGAAGCAGTGTTGTGGAAAGCATGCTGGCAGCAATACAAAGATCTCACTGATGTGAAAGCCAAAGCCTTTATTATAAGCCGGGTGGTCAGGCTGCCAAGTAATGCTGTTTGTTAATGCTGTGCATTACTAAACACTGTTCCTCTATGCATGATCTTTAAAGCTAATACTGTGTTTGATAGAGCAATATGTAATAATAATAGATAATATTTGAATGAAGTAATCCATAAATTGATAGCTATGCTCTGCTACCCTAAGAAGGGATTCTACTGAAATGTAATTCCCAATTTACAATATTCAATGCTAGAGATATGAAACAAGTAGAACTGTTAGCACCTGTCAAATCAAAACAATTTTCAAATCAGGTGGGGTCCAGATCTTTGCCTCGGAACCCATCAGTAGAGATCATACTAGAGATCCGTGACAGTGCATTGCTCGTTTTAATTTTCCTGTACCTCAGAAAAGGTCATAGCATTATGAGGCTACTGGAGATCAGCTACATCTCTCACAATGCAGTAGATTTTGCAAAAAAACACCAAGGGGGAGGAAAGGGATGGAGACTAGGAAAAGCCTGCACAACCATCACAAAACAAGTAGGTTTCTTCACCTCCTTTCACCCATCCTTAATGTCCCCATAGTGCACAAGTCCCACTGGCTTTGCCCCACTTGTCCCCATAGGCCCAGTGCCCTGCCAGGGTGGACACTGGAGCAGCTGGCCCCATTGCGGAGCAGAGAGTGTGGTGCAGCTCCTCTGCAGCTGTTTTGGCTGGGTGGGAGGCTCTCCCATGGCTCCTGCCCAGCCTATACATGCACCCAGGGCCAGAGGTGGCACCCCAGGGAGGTGAGCCCCTGCAGGATGGGGTGCCCAGTCCCTGTGGCTGTACCCAGCTCACATACCCCCTACCCTAACTCCAGAGCTGGTTTAGCACCGGAAAAATGTTTTTGCCCCAAAACTATGCTGAACACGACACATAGGCAGACCGACAAAACCATTTAAGTTCACAATTTCTGTATTCAACATATTACATAAGAGCAAATACGAAAATATGACAGAGGATGTAAGCTGTAGACCTTTACGCTATGTTCAGATGATTTTCCCAAGTCTTGTTCTCACAGAAGACCTGATGCCCGAGCTTTGGAAACATCCCAAGAAATTAAAAGTTTTTCAAGCTCAGGTGAAGTACTAATTTAGGAAACAAGCCAGGAGAGGAAGATTTTAAGGTAACATTTATAAATCTACAGTGCAGCCAAGTGGACACATTTAGAAAGCACTTATCCATTAATCAGCTTGTCACAATACTGATGTTTGTGCAAGAGATGCTGCCATGCTCCAGTGACAGAAAATACAAACACACCAGACAGATTTAGTAACAACATGGTTTTGAAGTTTCAGTTTCATGCAGAAGAAAGCTCAGGCATTGCTATTCTTCTAAGAATACCTTCTAAGAGCAAATACCTGATGCAAATAGGGAATTAGCCAGGGATGTTTCTCGTCATGAATGCTGTGCGCAGATTAAGTCCAAACACTACCTTCAAGCAACCTCCCGAAGGAACTGCATTCAGCCTGCAAGATAATTGCTATTCCCTCTGCAGGTTCTACAGATGATTGCCTGAGATTTCCTGATATTACCCTTAAGCACAGTTTAAAACTGCTTGGCAAAACTGTTAAAACTATTTTTCACAGTTTTTATGAAGACTATTGTGGTTTACACTGACTCCAATTTCAATCACCTATTTTCAATAGCGCATAATAGGAGGGAGTAAGGATGCAAGAGTATAACCACTGTACTGCAAAACAGATTTTTCTGCCAGCTTTCGTAAGTATACAGCTGTACTTTTCGCTTTCAAATACCATCACCAGGGAGAAAGCCCAAGTTTCCAGAACCTCCTGTTAAAACTGCCAATGCAAATCCCACATTTGTGTATGTGGATGAACTGAATATTGTTATATATCATTGTGCAATTAAGCAACAGATATGATGTACATTTGTTTTTAAAATGTCATGTTATATTTAACTGCTTCCTTAACAACTCCCATAAGAATGTGGCCCACCCTTACAGTAAAAAAAAAAAACAAAAAACAAAAAAAAACCAACAGTATAAGAAAGAATGGATACAGCAATGAGAATTTAAGATTAACAGAATTTCAAGAGATGATGCATCACTTCACTGACTTCCTGGCTTAGCAACAGACACTAGACTTGTGTTAAAGACAGCACATCAACTCCATCAGGTGAGCTGCTGTCAAAAAAGAAAATGCATGACAGGCAACAAGAAAACAGCTAGTTGTCAGACATGTCACCTGAAAAAAGGAAGGTCCAATTTATTTACCTCCCTATAATATGCTTAAGTAACTGCTGGGCAGCACATCAGGCAAACAGGACAGAAGCTGGAACAACAGCTTATTTACTTACCTTTGCTATCAGTTCACTGAGCAAATCATCAACGGTAATACATTTGTTGAAGCTTGGTATTTCTTTGAAGAACTGCTAATTACAATGCAAGGTTATTATTAAGTCTCTGCAGAGTTCTGAGAAACTTAACTAGTTAACTAGGTCATGCAAACCAGGGATCAACAAAAACGCATTTTTTCTTAAAGACAGATACTCTTACAAACTGCTAAATTATCTCTATCCAATCCTCCCCAGAACAGTGAGGACACTTTCAGAATTCAAATAGTGTCTTCTTCGCACATAACAAAAATGAAGTTCCGTAACAGTAAAGCAAGCTCTGGTTCAACTTAAAAGTGTTTATGCTTTATGTTTTATGTAATTAAAAGCAAATCTCTGGACTGCAAAACACATTGTTCCCCCACCCCGCTTCAGTGATGACAGTGCGCTCTCCTTCCCGTTTCCGCTCCAGAGCCAGGTAAGTTTCACACTCAACAGTGCTCTCTTCTCCTCTCCCCAGCTCCCCAACCATTGATATAACAACAAAATTTCACATTTACAGGTATGCTATGTGAGTACCAACTGGCAGTCACAGCTAGTTACCAGTTAGAGGAATGCTTCCTGTCCTACCTATTTAACATTTCCAGAGTTCACCAAGAAAGGTCTGGCTTCATCGCTGGATGAATGAAAGGTGAAACACAGAATTTCCTTCTCAGACTGGAGTCTCCCCGCCAACACAGCTGTGCTGGCACAAACCCTGTGGAAATATGCCATCTCCTGGAAGAAAGCTTTTTTCCTGACAATATGGCTATGAAGACACCTTCCTATCTGTCTCTGCTCCTGGGTTTTGTCAAGACTGGACCAGCTAACATAGAGGCCAATAACCTGGACAGGCAATGTTCCCCACCCTGTTTTTCTTTCCCCATTCAAGCTGGCTGACAACATGGCACATATCTTTTCTGGTCAGAGACAGCAACATCCAAATCCTCATTCTCACAGCAAGCTGGGAGCTGCTATACTCCAACCACAGCACTGCTGTATTCCTGTGCCACACAGACACACACACAAAGCCGGAAGAGCCATGCCAGCAGTGCCACACTGTAGGTAGAAGGCCTGAGACCACATTTCTTATTGCTGCCTTCTCCTAACCATTTACAGGGCCAGATATACAGAATGAGATGTAGTAATGAATGCCATCTCCTGCCTCATTCCCGTTAGGGAATGAGGAAAGGACAGTACTCATAACCTCTGGGCAGCTGGCTCTCTCACTGAAAAATTGCACTAATTATTCCTCATTCCAGAAGGGTATGTGTATGCAGGAAGAAAAAAGGAAGGCAGCAGCCAAAGGGACATTAAAAGTATTACGAAGTAAGCACGCAACCCATATACTATATAGTTTATGTCTGAAGGGCAATTATTCCTCCAATATGTGCTGCCTCACATTGTTCAAGAGCAGCTGTTCACAGTTCTTCAATTAGAGCACAAAAATCCCTTGCTTGTAAGGTAGCCTCTTCCTTTGCTGCAGTGCACTTAGTTAATGCAGTTACTCTTCCAGCACTAAGATCCGTACAACAGGATTCTCGATTAGCAGCACTGCAGACTCCTTCCAAAACCCGACCACTCTGAGTTCAACAGCCCAGTTGCCCATGCATCACCTTCCCAGCTCACAGGTAGCTTGCACACACTGTACTGCAACTCCAGCCTTTCAGTTCCAGAAGCAATGTAAAAGTTTTATCTACTTGGTGATCAGCTTTCATCATTGGATCACTTCACATCAGTTAATGTAAGAATTGAAAGACTAGGTCTGAGTCAAGATTTGCAGTCTCTGGATACGTAAGAGTCCCATTGTTTTGAACAGTGGTAGCCCCACTAACAACACCATCAGAGTTTTGTCTTTCATGCAAAGCTACCTCTGATGTCAGTGAGCCAACTGACTAAGCAGGCAGTGGTAGCAGTAGTATGAATCTGGCCCTGTGGGCATCTTGCATATACTAAAGTGGATGATAGCATATGCCTCCTTTATAAAAATCCTTTCACACTGGTCATGAAAACCATAGATACAAAAAAGCTAACTTATATTTCCACATAAAACACCAGAAGGCATAGCTTCCTGGAAAAGAGAAAACATTTGTCTCCCGTTTCAATAATAAAAGCATATACAATCATACAGATTTGGGTAGCATGTCCTCATGGACAAGAATAGACTTAGTTTATATGTTAACTCAGTGCTGCACTCCAAGCTTACTTCTAGAGTATTTCTTCTTAAGAAAGTAAGTTCACATTCCCCAACTCCCAAGGAAACACCTCTAGGTGAAATGCCAGTCATCTGTTCTTTGCAGCATAATTACTGTAGTTATTTAGACAAGTCTGGTCTACAGAGCTATTTAAAATAGGACAGACAATCCAAGCCTGGAAGCTATCAGATAAACAAGGCTGCAGAATGCTGCCAGTATTGCAGCATTCAATTCAGTAAGAAAAGGCAAGTGTGACACTGATACAAAAATGTAATTCACAGCTCCTGCACTGCAGAAGGGACAATCGAAAGCAACAAGTTGCTCAGGGAAGAAGAGTTTCCTCTTCAGGCTTTTCCAGAAGGCTGAATGGCCACATGCATGTAAAAAAAGTATGAACGTGGACATATGTCTGTCTGTACCCAGCATACAAAGCCTCACTGCATGGATTTCCAGGCACAACAGGCTACCCAAAATGTTATTGTTCCTCATCTCAAATACTATCTGACTTCAAAACACAGGCTGTGATTTTCAGAGGTGCTGGAAGTCTGAAGCAACTGGATATAGCTGCTGTAGCTATAAAGAATTCATAAGGAAAACATTGCTGCCATAGCCTACATGTAACAGCATGGTCTTGGACCCGGGAGTCTATTTTCACATAAAGTCCCAGACCTAACGTAGAGTTCCTTACGCTCTATACTTTTCCCTGCATATAATCTTGTGCAGCATCAGCCACAGTCTGGTCCATCACATATGGTACATATAGAGTTTTGGGATACATATGTTATTCAGAAGCCAGGGTGTACATTTTATCGTCGTAGCTATTCTCTGCACCAGATTCCTGCATGGATACATTTATTTCGCAGAATGCCTCCCTTCTGTTTAAATTAAACACTTCCACTGTAGGATACCCTAACAGCCCAAAAACATTACATTTACTTTCACACCTTAGTTTATTTGATGCCACCAGCCCTGTTCAGACAAGCCCTTAGATAAGTATGCCCCTTCACTTTCTTAGTCAACATGCAAACCAACTGTAGCAGGCTTTTTAAAAGTGGGCAGAAAATTACCTTTCTGAATAAATTCTTGTTCTAATTTGAGTGACCAAATTGCATTCACACGGAATGAATAACTGTTAGTTCAAAAAAATTAAGTCTTGTCCATTCCCAGTCTTCGGAAGTTAAAAGAGAACTCAGACCTAAAGCAAGCAAGCCAAGTAAAGCATTCCCCTTTTTCCCTTCTCCCTCCATCAGACCAGATGTTAATTGGTTGCCCTGTCAATTAATAAGCATTGGGAATATGAAAATGAATGCTAAACCTCCAACATATAAAGTATCACACTTATGAAATGTGTCAAGCTTTGTACTACAGGATAAATGGCCTATCAGGATGCATCAGCATGGAACAGCGGGGACATCCTGTGGCCACTTAGATTCCTTACACTTGAATGTTCCCACTATTATTTTTAATCCATTTGTTCAACCACTTTTGCAAATCAGATGCAAAGTCATTTAATAATGTAAGAGGGTCTGAAGGCAATAGAATTTGCTTAGCTAACTTCCCACCTACCACTTCATGTAATCCCTTCTCAGCAGTTTCTGTGTTCTACCTCAGTTTTCAACATCTTCTCCTCTTCTGGGTTATATAGTTTCCAAGTCAAAAAAAAAGAAAAAAAAAAGAACATTTAAGGAGCTTGAGCTGGTCTAAGTGGCAACACTAACCCCTGACAGCCATGCATACAAGTCAAAACGACATTCTAATTTAATTTATTTAGATTTATAGCAATGTTCATAAAAGGCATGTAATTCTCAGATCTAGGCATTCTGCCAACAGGAAAAATACTATCAAATGAAATACATGTGTAAAGCACCTGCCAATATTGTATGCTAAGCAACCTCAAGAAAACGAAAGGCCTGTAACTCTTCTGAATCTGAACACAGTTCCTTTCACCTCCTTCCCTCCAAGGGAGGCACAATTTCAGGATAGATCTGTGCGCAGACTATGAGGTTGAGTGCTCCTCACCGACAACTCACTGCCCAAAACTTCCTCCGTTTTCATACTTACACAACGGACTTCAGCTACACAGCTCAAGGAAAAGGTCCCCCAGCCAGTTCATGGGACAGCTGTGGCTTCACAAGTCAAGATCATCCCAACTCACTCACTTCTGATCATGTTGACTTCACCACTTTTAAAAACAAAAAGCAAATGAACTTCAAGGACAATTATTTTTTGTGGTTTGCATGTGCATATTTTCTCACTATAGGAAAGAAGAAGATTTTCTTTTACATTTACATCTTCAGGCAATTCACCGTCTCTACTTAAGCTGCCTACGAAGGCTGGGGATAGCCAGTGCCAAATCCCAGAGCGTATGTCCAAGTGTTCCCGTGAAGAGGCTCTGCAGTTTGCATAGCCCACAATTTGAGTCCATTTAGTGTGGCATTCCAGATGGAAATGCAGCCATCTAGGACTTGCCACAAGTGTGTTGCAGCTGTATAATCCACTTACAAGGTCTGTTCTTGAGTATATCTTCTTTAAAGCAAAACAAACATCCCATCCTTCCAAGCAAGACGTTCATGTTTTCCAGCAGGAACAGACCTTGTTATTTGCCAGTTAGAGGAGGTGTCAGTTCAAGCAACATGCTGCAGGAGAAACTGCATTCCACGCCTCAGGCAGTTCACTGGCACTACAAATCAAAACTCACACAAGCACACTGAGGTGATACAGCATTTCTCAGCTCCAAATACCATCGTCCACTAAATCGAACCCTTAAAATAATCACACTTAAACTAAAACCAAAGCAGTCTAGGTTATTCTCCATGTTGAACAGTTTGCTTAAAATGTGCTTAGACTGCACAGGTAAAGGTTGTACAGATGTTACAATCAAGGCAAACATATCTGTTCTCCACTACCTGTGCAAAACAAGAGTTCACAATGACACAAATGATGAACTCAGCCTAAATCTGCTCCCACAAAATAAGCCTCTCAGCTTTTCTCACACTTGTCATCTACAGCAATATTAGAAATTATCTAATGATTTATCTTGAAAGTATTTTTCATGCATGCTCTTACTAAAGATTTTTTCCATCTAAATATTCACACACAAAATACTTTCAACAAAGATTTACCTATGGGCTGAACCTGAGTTTGCTCAAATCCACTACAAAGTGGGCTCAGAACCACCTGCTCCGGAGTGTATGTGTACCTGCAGCCATGGTTGTCCAGGCTGTGGCTGGTTAACATTCCCATATAACACTATTCAAAAAATTATTTTCTAGCTGTTCTACCAATCCTCATCTACAGAAAAAAAAAAAACCATACAGCTTTTGTCAGTGCTGTTACTTACGATACAGCTAGTAAAGAACAAAAAAATCTGGAAACAAAAGAGGTGGTGAGAACAGCCTGAAGGGCCCTACTTAAGCACTGGGTGGGATTTCACAGCCATAAAGGAGGCAAGAGGGACTGCTTGGGTGTGCTCTGCTTTATTCCCAAAACCCACATGCCACACATGGAGGATTGCAGCTCTGCTGCCTTCACATTCTGCACACAGACCTTCCTTCCCCCCTGCATCTGTAGCAATAATTAGACCCAAGAATGTGCTGATATTAGACACTCATGCCAATGCATCAGGCTGTGCGCTTCCTCAATATAGTACAAGGAAACAAATGAGAAACACCTGTGCTAAATAACACCAGACTAATCCACTATTAAAAGTCACAGTTTGTGCTGCAGTCTGCAGAGGTTTCTACTGAAGAAAGGTGCTGAGCTGCCAGTGAATCTTCACTGAGAAAGATAATCTGAGGCCAAGACAGCTTAATAAACAGCTCCGAAAGGATTTTACAGAGCCCATGTCTCCTATCACACTTGTATAAGCTGTTTACAACAAGGGGCTAAGAAAGGAAACCTCGGGGAGCCACGCAAGGGAGCATATTCTTCCCAGAAGAGTTTTGTGATTTTTAGAATGAAGTAATCTGATGCACAGATGGATGAGACAATAAACAGTTTTTAGAGAGGAAAATGGTAACGCTGGATTCTGAAACTAAGCACAGCAGGTAGCAAGTTTCCAGATGGGTGTTGAAAAGACTCATATAATTTCCTAAAAGCTGATACGCTTAATCCCCCAGAAAAGGAAGACTTAACTGTTACCATTACTCCAGAGTGTAACACCAGATCCCACAGGTACAATGCAAGCATAAACCCTCCTCATGGTTTCATGTGGCACATGATTTAAATGACCCTTCTATTACGAAGACAAACGCTCAGCACTATACCATGCATTGTATCACCATAAATCCACTGGAAAGCATTTCCCACAGCCATGAAAAGAAACCCGTACTTGTTAACGTGCCACTGCACGTTAGAGACTACTGTCCAATTACTTTTTTGCAACATTATCAGAAATTACAGGCCCATTTCCCAAGATTCACCACATTCCCACTGAAATAAGTGAAATGGTTCAGGCAGATGTGGATCATAACAGATAAAATAATCTTAACAACTACAATGGATTAAAGATTAATCTCTTTCTTAATGCTGAGTGTGGTTCTCTTCAAGTCAAACTTGAGATAAAACATCACTGAACAACTTGCTCTGTTGATCCCTAGGTTAAATCTATCCCATATATAAAGACTGAGGACGCCAGCCTTTAACCGCTTTCACATTTTTCTCAGATGGAGTCTGTTTTAGGAAGAGAATCATAGAAATAATAGTTAATAAAAAATAAAATGAAACATACCAGGCAGGAGTTACTGTAGCCGTTTCTATGAGTCATATACAACTGGCCTGTTAAAAAAAAAAAAAAAAAAAATTAATTAATACAAACTGATCAGCCGGAGAGATGATGATTTTTGAAGACTGATGGTCCTGCCTTGTGTTTGTACACACTGTGTTTAGTATACTTGATAAACAAAATATGTCCACGGTCCTAGCAGCATGAGGATGCTTCTAAAACAAAAAATCAACAACAACAAAGCCAGCTCAATTGTTTTGCAGCCTCTGGCAATAAGTGCTGTAAATTTATATAAACCTCACGACCAAAACTTTTGAACTCCTCTGCAATGAGAAGGCAAGCATCTTTCTCCCATGTGCAACTGAATGACTAACATCCGTAAGATATATATTTTGCATCACCCAAACATTCCTTCTCACAGGACATAAACAATAACACATGATCTATTACACCAAAACAAAGCAAGACTGCGCGTAGTGATAGCAGGTACACAAAACACTCCTCCTCTCCTCTGAGTTTTACCTCACGCCCCCAGTCTCCCTGGGTCCTTTCTAATTACCCATCTGGACAACATTCACAATTCCCAAAGCAGAGACAAAAAAAGTAGAATTAAAATTATTAACTTGACATGAGAATGTGAAAACACATAAACACGGGCCAGCCGAATGCCATTTTTTTTTTTTAACTCCTCGCTAATATCAAGACTGATTCAGGGGAGTGCCTTTCAAAACATTCATGGCAGTCGAGTTGTCTCTTACCTCCTTCCTTCCTGCTGCCTGATGTCTTCCCTCCCTGCATCATAACCTGTTCACCTTCACAGCCTGGAGAGCCATGCCTTTATTTATACAAGTTGGTGTTTAAAACAACCACCTTACTCATGAGCAAAGTTCAAGTAAATGAGAAATAGTAAAATCAGATCTACAAGATCAGCCATGTGAATATATGCATAAGTAACGCTCCAGTGGTCATTCCAGCAGAGCCTGTGCCTCCACACAGGCGAAACAAATTGCAGGAACAAAGCCATAAGACTCTGGAGCAGCTACCATGTGACAATTCACTTAAATTTGTGAGCCCTGCACTAACTTATGAAGTACAACTTCCATGAGAAAGACTATTCATATAAACCGAAGTAAACAAAACCATGCCCTTTTCTTTTTGTGTAAGTCACCATGCACATGCATGGGGCTATATAGCACTAAAGTATAAAAAAAAAAAAAAAAAAGTATTGCCACATAGGAAGACAAATTTCCAAGGAAGTCCTTTGCATTATTAAGTCCTCAGAATGAGATAAGGTGACATGTCCTTTCTCCTTTGTTTTTTTTTTTTAACTACCTCGCACGTTTCAAAATGTGACTAATGAAGAGTAGCTGATTGCCCTGATCTCTGCTGACCATCACTAACTGCTGCCTGCCTCCCCCCCTCCTCTCCGGTGCCAGTCAGCGGCTGTTTCAGGCTGATGGCCCTCATCCAGCTGTGGACAGAAATAGTCGTACAAAGATGTAACTTGGGACAGCAGTCAGCTCAGACTGCGGATTTTGTAAACCAGCTTTCTTTTG
>NW_009220604.1:1866-2088 GCF_000690835.1 Fulmarus glacialis | reverse complement strand
TCCGGTACCTCCAGGGCTCGGGGGAAGCTGGCGTGAGGCAGCTCCTGCGAAGGGCATTTGGGAATCATCCCTGCACCGAGTCACCCAGATCCCACGGTCTGTAGTAGCCAAAGGTGAGTCTGGTTTTACAATCTCTTTCCGAATCCTGGAAGTAGCCAGTCCCTGGTGGGAGCGGGGCGTCCTCCCCTCCGCAGCATCTCCAACTCCCGCGGTGTGTAAGAG
>NW_009220604.1:1470-1789 GCF_000690835.1 Fulmarus glacialis | reverse complement strand
CCCCGTCCCCCTGCCCTCCCACTCCTCCACCCCTCCTGGGAAGGGTAAGAAATAAACCCGGGTTTCACGCTGAGCTGATGGAAATGCTTCTTTTCGTCTCGCGTGGTGGTGGAGTTGGTCCGTCTAGCGTGGGACCAGCGGCGAGCCAAGAGCTGTGCTTCAAACACGACAAGTGTCTCTAAGAAATCACCTCTCCTCCAGCTTTCTGGAAGGATTTTTAGAAGTGCACAAGCATTCCTGTAGCTGGAGCTCCGCAGGAAAGAAGGGGCTGGGAAAACTTGAGCAAAAAGGGGAGGCGAGGGCAGCTGAAATGCGGCGG
>NW_009220604.1:278-1379 GCF_000690835.1 Fulmarus glacialis | reverse complement strand
GGGGTCTTCGGGATGGAGCCGGGTTCTCCTGCGGAGGGAGGCGGAGAGGGACCAGCCTGCAGAGGCAGATGGAGAGCCCGGGGCACCTCCCCGCTGCGAGGGAGGGGATGGCGGGTGACCCCACAACCTGCCTTGGGGTGGGGAGTGGGTGGCTGTCAGCCGGCCGGTCCCCTCCCTGGGCCACCGGCAGGGCCACCAGCGGTCCCCCTGCCCGCAGAGGGATGGCACTCTCCAGGGGAGTGGCAATGCCCCCGGCTCCGGTCCAAACCCATTGCGATGGCAGGGCTGCAGGTGACGGTGACGGGGTTATTGTCTGCCCGGTGAAACACAAACAGTTCCCCGGCTCTGCCTGTCATCATGAATCACGGCAGAGCAGTAATCTTTCATTAGAGCATTCAGCACTAATTGCTGGCAAAATGCCACGTGCCTATTTTCTCATTTTAACAAAACATTTATGCATGAAAGATTTAATGCCAGGTATCAAGCATATCATTGTAAATTTACCACTAATTAAGCCTAATTAAAATAATTAAATGGCTGTGGAGTCACAATGTGAATTAAAATCACATTTCCTCTTGTGTGCGTGCCACTCTTCTTGCTGCCCTTACTTCGAATTTAAGACACAAATATTTTCCTTTTCAGATTCATGCGAAGTGTCTGTGTGGCAGAGGGGATTTAATCATTAAGATAATGCTGTGATTCGATGGTAAGTTTTTCAATTTCAGGACCTCTTGAGATTTTTCTTTATCTGGATGAAGTATGGACAATTTGACAAATCTGTTCCTCCAAGCAGTCGCTTGCTTTTGCATATTCATTACTCATTGGATTTTTAATCAAAGTCGCTGATGGACCCTTTGCACCACAAATAACTCGGTCATGAATAATTGATGGTGTTTAGCTGCGGGTTGGTGGGTGCGGGGGGCTGCTGCGCCTGGCCCGCTGCAGGCACCACATGGCGCTGCAGATGTTCGGGTTTCACATGTGCACAGCTCATCAAACCCAGAACCGAGCCGGACCCCTGGGCGGGCGCCGTCCCTCGGCACGCCATCTGCTTCCCACCCCGCGCCGGGCGAAAGCAAACCTCGGTGAACTGTGGGAGCC
>NW_009220604.1:0-201 GCF_000690835.1 Fulmarus glacialis | reverse complement strand
GGTAGAGCTCTAGCGCGAGTTTCTGCCCCGTTTTCACAGCCATGGGTGACCAGGGGCTGGGGAGCTCCGGAGGATGCTCTGGCTGGGGGCTCCAGCTGCACCATCCTCTGCTGAGGCGGGGGTTTCTCGGAGAAACATGCATCCCAGTGCCAGGACTGCTTTCCCCCAGCCTTTGCAGGTGCCCCCCCACCACCTCCCACC
>NW_009220603.1:2674-8133 GCF_000690835.1 Fulmarus glacialis | reverse complement strand
GAGGGAGCGCCGTCAGGCCCCGCCGCCCTTCCCAGCGCCCTCTGCACCGACCGGGCGAGGCGAGACAGCGCAGGAGGCCACATGTACAACCATGTCTGCCGGAGCGCTCCCGCGCAAGGCTTTCCGTACCCGCAGTGTACCTATTCAAAGGCTTCACAGGCACAGTATTGACTGCTTCTTAAGTGTGTTTTAGCAATATTTTTATCTTAAGCCTTTCAAATACTCGTGCTTAGGCACACCCACACGAAACGTAGTTTGGTCAAGCTGTTGTTGGCTAATTTGCCTCGAAGACACTGTGCCTGACGGTGCTTCTGCCTGGGAGGCACAAGGAGGAGTGGTGTCACTGCTCCCGGGAAGCACTGGCCGAGTCTCCTGCAGCAGACACGGAGGATGGGGATGCTCAGGGTCTTGCAGGATTATCCCTTCACATTGCAACTATTTTTAGTACAAACATATGGCGAGTAGACAAGGTGAATCGGCTGGAAATGGTTCTGCAAGAGCACCTTGGGCCCCAGCGACCGCAGTGATGCTGACGTCAAACCGCCGAGCCCCAGGAAGCAGCCATTTCAGGAATTACGCAGCTGAAGTCTGCAAGCAGAAGTGGCTGTTAGGCAAGGCCCAGCTAGATTTGCCTGTCAGTGTTGCCTCATTTTTGTGACTGCTAATGCATCGGCTTGCTTTAAACCTCCCCATAATTTGTGTATTTATTGCTGGTGTAATCCTGTTTTGCCAAGGCACTGCTGGAGGAGGTGCCGGGTCTCCTGTCAAGGCAAGAGCAAAGGTGGGTTTGGTGCTGCCACAGGGCTGCTCATGCCTTCAGCATTTTTGGGTGAAGAGGCCAGCGGGGTCCTGTGGCTCCCCCTCTCCTGCAGTCAGCATCTTTCCTGTTGAAAAATCTCTAGCTGAGTGCTGGCAATGGGGGTTTGCAGGGGAGCAGGGCTGCAGGACTCCAGCTCACCCGATCCAGGGCCAGCACACCGGTGGTCATGCCCTGCCAGGGAGCTCGTCCCTGCAGTGTCGGGTCCCACCAGAGCTGCCTTCCTGATGCGGCAGAGTGTCTGCAGTCCCGTCTGCTGCCCAGAGCACTTCGGTGCTTTGACTCTGTCTTGCATTGGTCGTCTGAGTAGCAGTGATGTGCAAGGAGGAAGGATTAGCCGGAATGATGCATGGGTTAACGGTTGGACTTGATGATCTTAGAGGTCTTTTCCAACCTTAATGATTCTATGATTCTGTGATTCTATGATCTTGAGGTATTTTATCTTAAGAAAAGCCTGAACAAATTGAGGGAAGCAAGCACTTGGGGACTGCAGACGCTGCAGAATTACAGACTGGCTTTCCTGGGAGGGATCCAGCACCCAGATTTAACAGCCCTGTAGGAAGGAAGCATCTTTTATGGCTATCCACATCACAGGAAGGCCCACGGTGTGATCAGGGATCGAGTCCTCAGGTGCCCACTGCTGTACAAATAGGGTGCCCTTCAGCTGAACATGAGGTTGTGTAAGGGAGAGGTGCGAGGAAAGCGCACAGAAAATGAGACCGGGAGATTGAGCATGTGGGCAGGCAGCACGTGCCCCGAGGAGGAATGGAGCAGAAGTGCTCCCTGCTGTGCTCCGAAAGCATATGATGGATATGAAAATATCGCTGACGGCTGGAGCGGGGCTTCCTCTCCCCAGCGCCGTGCAGCACCCACGCTCCAGCTTGCCACCCCGGCCGGGGGCAGGGGCCAGCTGGGCACAGGCACCACCAGCTGCAGGAAGCAGTGGCTAGCGACCGACCCTGCAAGGGCATCCCGCCAAACTCCCGGAGCTGCACCAGGGCTCATCCGACTTTTCGGTCTCCGCGTGAGTCTGACTGGTGTTTGTATTCCCATGGAATTGCATTCACTCAGCAGCAGGTCTCTGAGAGCGACTGGCCAAAGAGAACCCTCAATTTCAGGATGTGACCCACTGCAGAAGTCTCCCCACTGCAGAGTCCCACTCACAGGCCTTGGTGGGCACTGCTTTTGTGTGCACAGCGAGCTTGTAGTGCACCAGTCCTTTCTGTGTTGCACACAAAATGCAAGCATGGCTGTTTGATATTTTTTTTTTTTTAAATATTGCTCAACAAACTTGGAACTGAAATGCTCTAATTTCTGCATGGAAATTAAGACTCGGTCTTGATGTGACGGAGCGGTGAAAGGAAGGAGGAGAGCTGGGGGCCTGAATGGGAGGAGGGCTGGCAGCTGGTGGGGGCTGCCACAGGCAGTACAGCTCTGTGCGGCCCCTCTGGCAGCCCGGGTGCTAATTGCCGGTGGTGGAGGAGGGAGAGCGATCCACCTCCAGCAAGGACGAGGGCCACGATCATGGGGCGTCCGTTCCCCGCAGCACACCAGACACCCCGAGCCCAGCCTCGCAGATGCGACTCGCTGGTGGGATCTGGCCCTGAGCCCGCACCAGCAGCCAACGCGGCAAGCTGAACTATCTTGTAAAAGCTGTTTAGAGAAATGGCACTGAAAAGCAGGCCAGCAAGGACCTCAGAACAATGACTCCATTTCCCTGCTACCAGGATCTCCCTTCAGATCAGCCGTTTTGCTCCGAACACACTGAGCTGCAGGGGCTCAATCACTCCCTGCTGTCACCACCCTCTGCTGCACTCACTCACTTGCCTGGAGAGGCACGAGAGCACCATGATATTGCTGGCTGCGGTCCTCCCCCCCCCGTCTGCTCTAGCCCCAACCTGCCAGCGTGCTCGCAGCATTGCCGCCTCCCTCCTGCTGCTGCATCATCTGTCATCCACCCAGATACCGGGAGGCAATGCCACTCCTGGCTGTGCTGGCTGGGGTTTAGCCATTGCAGTCATCTGCATGTTGCAACCTGCTCCTCCAGTGAGCATGACTCGGGTGTGGTGCTGCATCGATCTCGCCAGGGTCCAGGCTCCAGCCCTTGGGGCAGCATCTGGCACTGGAAACCACTTTGGCAGTGGCTGGAGGCGGTTTCCAGCCCTGTTGGGATGAGTACTGCACACAGACTGAGCCACAATCCCTGCCCCAAAGAGCTTTCAGAAGAAGAGTGGGAGCCTGCGAGGAGGAGCGGCAGCCAAGCTGCAGGAGCCAGTGCCTGGGGCTGTCCTGGGGGCTGCGCGATCGGCCTTGGAGAACACACGGAAGAGTGAGGCAAAGAACTGAGACCAGGGAATAAAGGCACTTCCAATCCAGTGACTTTGCCCAGGGCGCTCCCAGAACAGGTTTCTATTGAACCATTAATTACCAAAATCAATGTGTTACTCTTCTGTTCCTTGCTCCACAAAATAGTTATTTTATCATCAGTTATAGCTAGTAATTTGTATGCATTTCCTTTTTAACGGATTGTATCACAAGCTAGCTGCAGACCATGTTTGCTGCTTGCTCTCCTGTGCTAACACCCAGAGCACCTCCCGAGTACCGGAGGGTCAAGCGGGACCAACTGGATCGCAATCAACCTGTGGCATGTGGCACTATGGGGAATAGGAAGAGGCAGCTCTGATATTTGAGTGAAGAGGGCATCAGCTTAGACAGTGGCGGCCTGGATAACAGAGAAGGAGCGGCATGTAAAAGTCCTTCTACCTTGCAAATGGTGTTGGACTGCCAGGCAAGCACAAAACACCATTACCCCGTGGTGTTCAATTACCCTGACACCCACGCAGCAGCACCGCACACTTGTTTGTGCTGTCTCAGACAGGATAAGCTGTTTCCCTATGCAATCATCTGAGCAGAAGGAGGGACCAGCATAGGCAGAATTGACTGGTGTACGCTCCTCTGAGTCAGACACCCTGGCAGCATGCAGCAGGCATGTCAAATGTCGAAATGTGGTGATTATGAGATGCTAAAAGCTCTGCTGGACTACCAGCGATGGACTCTCAGACAACAGGGCTCAAGGGGACCATTGCTGTCGTCTGCTCTGACCCTCTGCATCGCACAGGCAGACCTGCCCAGGCCTGCCCTGGAGCGCTGCCGCCGCCAGCACATCTGCTCTGCAGCGAAGAGCTCCAGGGAGCCCCGGCGGAGCTCCCGGGGTTAGTTAACACGACTCACTGCTACTTAGCACCTTGGCTGCAGTGTGAATTGGTCTAGCCACAGCCACTAGCTTATCGGGTTTTTGCTATACATCTTTGTATCTGGTCTCTCTCCTAGCTGACGATGCTGTTCTGCCAACAAGTGCCTATGGACTCCCAAACTAAAAGCTCAGAGCAAACGGGGGCTGGCTGGGCCCCTGCCCCTTGTGCCGATGCTCTGGCTGTGCAATCAGACTGGAGCGTGTTACTGATGGTATTTGTGCTGCATTTGCTCCTGCTCCCCCTGACCAGCATCTCCCCAGCACTGCGAGCCATCTGCAGCCCCTGGGACATTTGGGCAGGTTCCCAAGGACCCGGTGCTTGCACAAGCCTTCATTTGCTTTGTATTATGGATTGTATCTGTGATTTGAGGGGTTTTAGATGACAATGCTTTAAGAGATGAAAATTAATCAGAATTCAGAGGAAGTACTGCAGCTTTCCTTCACCCATGCTGCCGCTCCTGTCCATCCCGCCGCTGGCGGGGCTGGGTGACAGCCAGGAGTGGGGTTCCCTCTCCTTCCAGGCACTGCCATGCCGTGGCAACAGCCCCTTCATGGACAGTTTTGTAAACAAGGATTTTGGTCCCCTCTGCTCTAGGGTCAGGGCAAGACAATTGTCTTGCCTTTAATATTATACTTACTTAGCTTTTACTTGAAATTATGGTTTCAATAAGCTGTTGCAAAAAAACCCCCAAATCTCTAAGCCTTTTCTCTGTGGTGGGGACGCTTCAGACGATATACTGGAAGCAAGTTGTAGTGGCTGATGTTCAAATATAAAACAAACACATCGGGGTTTATAAAAGAAGCACAAACAAACTATTAATTACAATGGCCCATTCAGGTGATGTTATCACAATAAACAGGAGCCAAGAAATTGCAGAGCTACTAATCTGAAAGTGTTGCCACATTTAAGGATTGTGTTTAATTCCATGCACAATAAAGACAAATGGATAGATAGGTTAACACTGAGGAGAGACAGCAGGGAAGTAGCGATCAGGGAAAAGAGGAGGAAAAGCAGATTTTGCTGTATAGTTTTAAGGATAACATTGGGAGCTGCAGTGTGTCCTCAAGACACCCCTGGCCCTGCAGAGCCAGAACTACAGCGGCTCTAGGATGTATACACAGAAATGCTTTTTCCCAAACTCTGCCTTGTTTCAGACTTACTTTCTAGGTGCTGCCTTTCCTGGGCAGGCATACGGCCCGCCTCGCTCAGCTCCCACAGCGCAAAGGCAGCTGTGAAGGAGGCTCGAGCCTGTCAGCCCCAAGAGCCAGCGCGTCCTGCACACGTCCTGCTGCACGCAATCGCTGTTGCCAAGCACGCAGCAGAGAACAATACATGGCACCACCGGCTCCCGTTGCTGAGAATAACAAGGGTGTTAAACCTGGAGCAGC
>NW_009220603.1:320-2561 GCF_000690835.1 Fulmarus glacialis | reverse complement strand
ACGACGCTCCGGATTGCTCTCCTCTGGTGGCTGCTGCAGAGCTCTTTGCCATGCTGGGCCGGGGCTTTGCTCCTGGGGAGGGCTGCCTAGCCTCTTGGACACCCTTTGGCTTTCCTTGCAGTGTTTGTTTTCCTTTCAATGCCAGGCTGGTTGATGAAGAGGCACTGCCGTGCTGCTGACCGCCTCGGCAGAGCAGCCCAGGAGATGGAGTGCTGGAACAGGACACGTCTACTCTTGGCTCTGCCACTGGTCTCTACTCACCTCCCGCCCCTCCTCTGCCTTCATCGCTACCCACTGAAAAAGAGGGGCAATGACAACAAGCCACTTCCCGCTCCACTGCCATACGGCATTAATGACTCCTTCACTCAGTTATGGGGGTGGGTGTCATTTCTTCACGCTTGTTGGTAGCGGCATCCCTGCACTGTGCGATGTCAAAAAAATTTTATTGCCATTCCTGGGCTTGGATCCAGGAATTACCTGGTCGTCACAGCAGATGATCAAATACATGTTACTAGGTGCTTGCTTGGGCTTTTGATATTTCTCTCCTTTCCTACTCATTCCCCAGTGCTGTGGCCTGGAGGCTAAGGAGGGCCAGGCTGCTCTGCGTGTCCCCCCGGCACCCCTGCAGCTCCCCAGTCAGACGGGAGACTCGCTGCCATCGCTTCTTCGAGTTTTTTGCTCTGTGCATAAAAAAGCCCCCCAGCCGCTGTGCAGCGATGGGCAGGACATCTGGCTCCTGCTCTCCTCTGGTTTGTGGCAAAGGCCAGCTCTAAGCCCTCGTTGGGAAAATGTGCTGTAGTAATTGTTCTTAACTGCTGGCTTCAGACAAGCTCTTTATTTTCAAAGGATACATTTTATAAATTTGTGAATTTGCATGTTGCCAAAATCCCCTTGTGGTTTATTTAAATCCAGATTATCTCGTTTATTCCTTCAGTCACAGCTGTCATTTATCTCTGTGTAGGCAGCTTGTTCACGATGTTGCAGGTTTCCTGCAATCCCACTCAAAAGGAGTCTTTGTTAACTGTATTTTCATGTTCTCAACAAGAGAAAAAAGTTCACAGCAACTCCCAAGGCTTGGAGAACCACAGAGAAGGACATGGATTTGCACGATTGCTATCCGAAAGAGGCGATGGCCAGGTGCTGCAACAGTGTCACCTGCCTGTGGAGCTCATCTCTGCTGCTCCTCAGTGTGGAGCAAACATCTGCTTTTGTCTTCTGAAAAGACAAACATGAAGTCATTTTCCTTTTTATTATTAACACATTCTGGTATAATTGCTTGAGCTGTCAACTGTGACCTGCCAGTAATTCAGCAGGCGTGGGACTTTCAAGGGGAGAACGGCATTGCAACTGAAGACCGCAATATGCATTAAAAGCAGAACCTATTTGCTGTAAGCCCCCAAGTCAAATCTCTTGTTGAATTTGTTCAAACATAAATTTACAGCTGAATTTACATAGGTTTAATGTTTTATAATCTTTTTGGTCTGTGAATCTATATTCAAGACTGAGTGCATTAGCTTAGAAATATTGTGCTTAACGCTGAAAATAATTTTAATCTCTCCAAAGCCCAATCCTTTGCACATCACTAAACCTCAGAATCCAATCCCTTCTAATAAGAGACACAAAACTTGCATCTGTCACTGCCTAATAGATTCATACTGCTCTAATTCACATGGCTTGTATGCGTCTGTTAAAAAACATTAAACGCAAATTGTAAAGCACTTTCAGAAAAACGGGTGCCAGTTCAGACTGGGGCTAAAGCAAAACAAATCTCCCCTGGGATGTTTGGGAGCTGGTGTGACTGCCAGCCGTGGGAGGAGGGGGTGAGCCATCCTCCTCTGTGACTCGAGCTCTGCTCTTGCAAGACTTAATGCCCAAAATTACGGGCTGCCTGGGTGTCGCAGTTTAACCCCAGCCAGTAACTAAACACCACGCAGACACTCGCTGACTCCCCCTGCTCCGGTGGGATGCGGGAGAGAATCTGGAGGGTGAGAAAACTCATGGGCTGAAATAAAGACAGTTTAGTAACTGAAATAAAATAAAGTAAAATAGTAGCTATAATAATAATAGAATATACAAAGCAAGTGATGCACGATGTAATTGCTCACCACCGCCGACCGATGCCCAGCCAGTTCCTAAGCACCAATCGCTGCTCCCCAGCCAACTCCTCCCAGTTTATACACTAAGCATGGTGTCACATGGTATGGAATATCCCTTTGGCCAGTTTGGGTCAGCTGGCCTGGC
>NW_009220603.1:0-215 GCF_000690835.1 Fulmarus glacialis | reverse complement strand
ACTAAATCCAAAACACAGCACTATACCAGCTACTAGGAAGAAAATTAACTCTATCCCAGCCAAAACCAGGACACTGGGACTGTTGGTTTCCCTCTCCAAGACAAGCAGCTTTCCTTTGTCCCAAATTTTCAAAGCCATTTGGTGTCCATGCAAAACACCCACGAGGGCAGTTTGAGATTGCAAGGACGCTTCCTTGCTCCGTGCCAGCCGCCTGT
>NW_009220602.1:1679-2579 GCF_000690835.1 Fulmarus glacialis | reverse complement strand
GGTGCAGGCAGCCGGTGGGAATGCCCTCCCACCCTGGGCCCCCACAGGAATCTGGCTGCTTGCACGGGGGTCCCAGGGGCTCGCAGCCCGCTGGAGCACACCTGGGACCTTCTGGTCGGTTGGCTGGGAGGTTTTCATTTTAAGCTTTTTTTTCTTGCTTTGGCTTTTTTCTCCCTATTACCCCACTGGCACCTCAAAAGTGGTGAAGAGAAAAAAAAAGCCCCTTTGTGCTTTTGCTGAGCATGAATCCTCTCCTCTGGGATGGAGCAGCTTTATAGAGCCCAGCCATGTCCGGCTCCCCAGGAATGCAGCCCCTTCATCCCCTGGCACATCCACTGGCAGCCTGGGCGGCACAAGGTGGAAAACCTCCCTCTGCTCCCCTGCCCAGTGACAAAGCTGTGCCAACCCCTAATTACCTCCTCTGCGTGGCTCCAGCCTTTACCTGAGCATCTGCATCCCTGTGGGACTTGTCCGTGGGGATGCTCGGGGCTGCTCCAGGTTGCAAATGGGCAAGATGATACATTTTTAAAGGAAGAAATTCAGCCTGGAGAGGCTTTAGGAGGAGCTTCTGGTTCTGTTTCGCCTCGCTGCTGGCGATGATTCAGGGTGAGGTTTGGGAACTAATTTGGGTAAATCGGAGAAGTGACCCAGACTCTGCTGCTCATTTAAGTGAGCTTGGCAAGGCAGCCCCTTGCAGGGCAGCACGGGCAGAAAAGGGTAGCAAGAAATCACCTTTGGGTGATGAAGCAGTGCCCACCGTGGGCAGAGCATCCAGCCCAAGAAATTCATGTGGGCGGGATGCGATTTCCTGGTGGGACAAATCCCTGTGGTGGGGTCCTGGGGTGACCTGCTGGGCAGGCAGTCACTGACAGCGCCCGGTCCCTGGTCCGGGGGCGGTTG
>NW_009220602.1:669-1581 GCF_000690835.1 Fulmarus glacialis | reverse complement strand
GTGCGTGGAGGGAAGCCCCTCCCATGCCGTCCTCCCTCCTTGACGGCTGCTCCGGTGTCGGCGGCAAGGCGATGGTGCTCAGAGGTGATGCCCTCCTCTCTTTTTAGGGGCAACTGGCTGGGAGAAGCACCGTACAAAGTGGGGAGGCCGTGCTCAGCCTCCCCCCCCGCCTACGGCGGAGGCTGGTCCCACAACCTCTGCTTCACCGGACTCAAATCCAATCAAGTCAGCTGGTTCTAGGGCTGCAGCCCCGCGAGGAAGCCCCCGGGAATGGGGATGGGGTGAACCAGAATTATTTAAAACACTGACCCCCCCAGCAGCCCAGCTGTCCAACCTGCTTCATCCCTAGTGCCGCGTAGGAACCTGCTTTTTTAACACACCTCTCCAGCAGCGCTCGTGTTGTCCGGCTGCTTCCCACTTTGGGGGAAATAGGGACAGTTCAGATCCCTGTTACCTGAAATGGGGGCAGCTCGGGGATGCATGGAGGGAGCGGAGCTGGCTGGCATGGTCCCTGCTTCGTGGGCTCGGGGGGCTTTCCCCACTGCCGCCCGCCTGTGCTAAGGCAGAGGCTGGTGTAAGTGAATACCAAGTGAATACCAAGACATTCCTCTCGTGGGGAGTGGCTGGAGGAAAACTGGGGAGCTCCGAGTGTGCCCCTGCTCCACGGCAGCCCCTTTTTGGCCACAGGGTCCCCGGCTCCAAGCCCCCCAATAAAGCAGCCTGGAGACCCCCGTGCTTGTGTCAGTCCTCCCTCACTCGCAGCCTGGAGCAGCGGGGTAACACCGAGCCGGTGCCTTTGCTCTGGTTTTTGGGGTAAACAGTGAAGGGGTGCAGAAGCCGTCGGCAGGGCCACAGGCCATAGCCGCGGGAAATGGCCGGGTGCTTTGCTCCATCGCGTGGGAGAAGCCAGCA
>NW_009220602.1:0-612 GCF_000690835.1 Fulmarus glacialis | reverse complement strand
GGGTGCTTTGCTCCAGCGTGTGGGAGAAGCCAGCACTGCGGGGACACGGGGTGACGATGACGCCGGAGGGCCACGAGCTCCCCATCCCGCCCAGGCTGCCCCATGCCGCCCCACTGCCCTGCCTCACCCCTGGCGCCCTTGAGCACCCCGTTATCCACATCCCCTCCCTCTCTAGGACCTCTCAGCAAACTCAGGGGTCCCCAAATTCCCAGGCTTTGGGTCTGAGCCCCCAGCTGCGGATTCCTGCACCGCAGCCCACTGCGTCCCGGCAGCACCCTGCCCGCTCGCCCCTGCCCTGCTGCATGCTCCCTTGGGATGTGCTTTCCCATCCAGAGGAGATGTCCCTAATTTTGTCCTCTCAGGGCTGCAGGGTTTCGATAGCGGGGGCCGTGACGGGAAGGGCCCCCTCGGTGCCTCCTCCAGCCGGGCCCCTTCCCGAGATGTACGGGAGGCCCTGCGCTGCTGGCCGATCACTTTTTCAGCTCCAGCTCTGCATCCCCCATATATTTGGTGTCATCTCAGCAACACCTCTTGCACGTGGCCCTGCTTGCCTCAGTGCAGCCCCCCAGGAGCAGGGGCTGCTTCTGCCATGGAGCCAGCAGGGCTCTACCC
>NW_009220601.1:4362-4725 GCF_000690835.1 Fulmarus glacialis | reverse complement strand
CGTGACACATTTGGATGCGGGGCCACGCTAGTCGGGAAGGCCACAGCCTCGTACTGCCCAAGAGGCGTCTTGTAACTCTTTTCTTCTGTCCCTGAGCCACTGCCGTGTTATACTTTGTTCTCGCCTCATTTTATGTGACAGAATAACAGATGTAATAACTTCTCCACAACCCTTACTGCAATAGAAGGTTTAATGAAGCAGCATTTCCTTCCCACCGCAGTGACTGTTGCTTTGGAAATCCTTGCAAACCTGAAACCTGTGAGGGAATGAGCACGGGGGACTACGTGTGACCTCAACACCGGGAAGTGTAAAGAGCATCCAAACACTTTGGGCGGCAAATGGAAGCCAGCTGAGCGGCCCAAT
>NW_009220601.1:0-4326 GCF_000690835.1 Fulmarus glacialis | reverse complement strand
GGCAGCAGCGAGGTTAGGCAGGCTGTCTGCAAGAGGGTGCTAGGAAGGGCTGTCCCTCTCTTGCCTTCCTGGCTGAGTTTGCTGTGTTTTATCTGCTTGGATGTCGTGAGGCTCTGCAGTCTCAGTACGTGCTCCTGACGTGGTAAGTAATCAATTTAAATCCATTTTTTGACAAGGGATGGGGGAAAGGCTGATGTGGGCCAAGATGAGTGGGAGAATCTGAGAAGCTTGGCGTGTAGGCAGGGGTTTGTGCCAGCGATGGCCCTGCAGCAACGCAGTGTGAGCCCTACCACCGGCTGCTGCTCCGGCGGCTGCCTGCTCCTGTGTCACCGAACCCGCCAGAGCCCTGCTGGGGACGCTGCGCGGGGACGGGGCTGCGAGGCTGTGCTGGGACCCCCCCGCTGCAGCGGCCCAGCCACCACATCACGGGCTGCTTGACCTCAGAGTCTTCTTCCTGCTGTTTTTAAGCGCTGCAGCTGCATATCTCTTCATCAGATAACGCCAGGTCCTGGGTGGTGGGGGGTTAAGCAACACAAGTTTGTGGTCTGGCGGTGGGAACTAGAGCCTTGCTTTCTTGTTCTGACCCTGACTTGCAACCCTTCTGCACATGCCACCTGACCGACTTCTTTCGGTTTCTTCACCCGAAACTTCTCCCTAGCCGTGAAAAGGGCAGCTCACACCACAGAGTTTGCTTTCCATGCAAACACCGTGAGAGTGCTCTGTCTGCTGAAAAACTAAGATAATGCTTAATGGGTATGGCTATGTTAAAGCTTTGGTGATTTAAGTCTTTGCTGTTAGGGCTTTTAGCGATGATGGTATGGAAGTACATAAACAGAAAACAATTATGCTTTTGAGAAGCTGTTTTGAAGTTATTAGCTTCTGCAATGTGTGCATAATCTTCAACACAAGGGAGAACGAATGCTTTTTAATAAAAGCATTTTGTCTTACAGTATGTTAAAAAGCTAGCTTAAACCATTTGTAAACTTGGGAGGCTTTTAAAAATAGACTGAGGTGCATAATCACAGAAGTCCAGAAGCTAAGTGTTGGGAAGTGACATGGAGGTGACAACTGTTGCAATGTGTAAAACCAGAGTATGAATTTGAAACACCCCAGGGTAGATGGGGAGGAAAAGGCAGGTTTCCTCCACATAATCCTTCTGAAAAGGTCTCAGGTTTGGGGTACAGTTGAAATACAGCAGTGATAGCGGTTCACCAATTAACTTTTGCCCTGGCTAGCTGCATTTCGCTTCAATACTTTGAGTGTATGAAAGTCCCCAGGGGAACATTACTTTTTCTGTTACCTGAAGAGCAATTGCTCTGCCATGCCTGGGAAAAGCTGTCGGGGATTTGGGTTCTCTTTTTCTTTCTGGGCTTGCCCGAGGAAGGCTGTAGTTGTGGATTTTCCAGCTGTGTGTCTTATGGTGCACATGGACCAGGAGTGGGAACTGCTGGCTCTGATTTCTCTCCCAGGCCAGATGATCTGTGTGTCTGCTGTAAAGTAAGGGCTGATTCTACAGTCAAGCATGTCAATGTGCTCATTTGCATACTGAAGAATATCCACCGAGGACTCTGTAAGAAAAAGCATCCATGGGCTTGTTTTGATCCCAGCCCATCTAAATGTTCCGCAAACCCAGCCCACAGCTCCGTGCAGCTCTTGATGCAGTCCTGCCCAGTCCTCGCTCTGCACTGCACGTGGTCTGTCTCATCGTACCAGCCCCCCGAAAAGCCAGCTCCTCCGTGAATTAACTCTGTCCCTTCTGTCACCCTTCTGTAAGGTGCAGCATCCCGCTGACTGAACTGCAGAGGCTCTGGGGACTTCACCTGGAAGAAGGGGATGCCTGACTCCAGTTTTATTCAGTGTGTAGGAGGGGACAACCTGTGTGTCACCCAAAATCAGACTCTCACAAGGTGACGTTCTTAAGTCCAAGGACAAGTCTTCACAGGAACGTGAAATCTAGCCAGGCACTGAGTTTTGAAATGGTGATATGTTTGGGTTTTTTTTTTAGGGTTTTTTTTGTATCTTTAGTACCCAAAACACAGTGAATCTAAGGGCAAAAATACTCCAAGAGGCACATGTCTCTTCTGAATCTTCTAGGGCATCACTGGCTCTTTTACCACTGTGGGTGCAAATAGCATCGCCTCAGGTGGGCATCAAACCCGAGATCACTCCTAGTCCCTGCAAAAAGGAGCAGAGGGGCACCTCTGCTATTCCTCGACACTTCAACTGCTAGCAGTGGTGGGCAGCCTGCGCGTGGCAGGTACAAGATCTGTTGCCCCTCTTGCAGGATGCTGTCTGTGGCTTCTCATGTTGATGAGGAGCAAGACTTGCTCACTTGACTTGAGCAAATAACTCACCTTGTACAATAAATGAAGGAATGTTGTCTGGAGGAAGGTTTTCTGGCTGAGACCTTTGATCATCTTTTGATCCAGTTCCACTCAGCAGGAGCCTGATGTTCAGCCTCATGATCTCGGTCTCTCTTGACAGGGACTGATCTTGCTCGTCTCAAACATGCAGGGAAGTTGCCTGCTTTTCCTGAAACTTGGGCCTGCTGTAGTGATTCCATCTGGGTTCCCCATGAGTCCTGAAAGACATGGCCATGCATACACAAGTTATTTAAAAACATCATGGTTGATCTTGAAAGAGTAACAGAACTGAGCTTACTAATAGCAGAAAAATTGTGTAGCCAGTACCCTACGCATGTAATGAATCCATTTAGATCACAGCAGGCTGGTTATGTCAGGGAACACTTTTCTTTTTAAATTTAAACTTAAATACCTTCCTTTCATTAAAATATAACCTTTTAATTACTATCGCTTAAAAATGTTTGTTCCAAGAGTTGAAAGGGAAGAATAATGATGGGAAGAGCAATGCAAGAAAACCTGCTGAAAGAGAATCGTTTTCTCGTGGCCGAGGTCTCCAGACGCCTGGTGCTCTCCGAAGGGGCTGCAGAGCCAGGGACGCTCTGCCCTCGGAGCTGCAGGGAGCACTACCTGTGGGGAAGCCCAGCCGAACACCTTGCTGTGCAGGTGGTGGCAAGTGATGGAGCTCCCCAGGCTGGGGCCGAGTGGGAATGACTTACCCTGAGCGCTGGGGTCAGGGACAGGCATTAGCTGCAGCTGGGAGCTGTACCTGCCCCATCTAGACGGCTGATATGGAGGGCTCTGAAATACAGCAATACTTCTGGTGCAGAGTTACTTTTTCTCCTCAGTACAAAACAGCAAAAGTAACTTGAAACTGCAAAATACTTCCTAATCACAGACAGTATATTGTGAATTCCTTGAATCCCTTTGCTGTAAGGGTAGCATTTTGCTATGGAGTTTAATAACAGAGGCTCAATACAGCCTGAATGATAACGTTACAAGGACTGTTAGTAAGAACATTGATTTTTAGGTGTTCCTTAATTACTGTGGGTTTCTTGGGGAGAGCTGTTTGAGGAAGCGGGAGTAGCAATGTATGAATATTGTCTTATTCTGCTCTGCAGCAGGGCTATACATAACCACAGTTATTTTTGCTTAACAAGACTTTTTGAAACTGGCAGAAGCAGGCGAGGCAATTAGGGATGGCAAACCTGCTGGAGTGAGAAACCTTACTGTTGTGCCATGGAAGGGCTGTTAAATTAGGTGGGGAACATAGGAGAGAAGGTGAAATTTTACCGGACCAAAGCAAAACAAAAGACTCGGAAGATGCACCCATCTTACATATGTGAATTGAGTACTGAATGTGCAGCAGGATTCCCCGGCTGTGCCCACAGACCCCGTGTGCTGGAGGTAAACACAGCTGTCCTGCAAAATGCACCAGCTCAGGGTAACATGCTCCTCTTTGATTTTTCCTGGGCAAAGCAGGGGCTGGACTCACCTTTACCAAATCCTATTCCTGAAATTGAGTCAGCTTATTTTACATAGTCCGTAACAAATGGCTGTGAAACCCTGAGTTACTTTTTAATGAAAAGACTTTTGGGTCCATTTCACTTCTGGAAATGTCAAGGTTTTTTGTTAGCTCTGGGGCTACTTAAAAAACTTTACAAGGTCTTGATTACTACCCACTCCCTGGTGGAAACATTTCAAGCTAGAAATATGCAACAAATCCAGCACTCCTGAGACGCCCTCGCTGGTACCTGGTGCGGGGGATCTGTCGTGCGGGGAAGGCCCCCGCCGCTCTGCAGCCGGCTCTAGCAGCGAGCGGGGCCCGCGGGCATGGGTACGGACGTGCGCTCCCCCTTCCCAAAGCGAGCTCTGAAGGGGCACGTGCCGATGCTCAGAAGGCAGCCAGCTGCGAAACAGGGTAGTTCGTGGCGGGGCTGGCCGGGCTCCCCCCGGCCCCTGCCCA
>NW_009220600.1:0-24281 GCF_000690835.1 Fulmarus glacialis | reverse complement strand
GGGCCGGCGCGGCCGCCGCCCGCCTTGCCCTCTGGCGCCCTCTGCTGGCCCTCCCGAGGCTGTGAGGCGGCGATTTCACGCCTCCTGCACCCCACGCGTGCTCTGGGTCAGGGACTACGTGGGCTTTCCCCTTTGGGCACTCATTATGTTACTGCCTCACCACATTCGACTTATACACCCTTCAGGTTTCCTTTCACTGGTTAAGCTCCAGCATTGGCTGTTCATTTTCTTCTGGCAATTTCAGAACTTTCTGATACCGTCAGCAGAACTCTGCGGCTGACAGAGCCCCATCACCCCTCAGACAGCGCAGACCTCCCACGAGCAGCAAGTACTTTAACACCGTTCTTTTCCAGAGCTCCAAACCTGTAGTGGTTCTGATATACAGCTTACTAACTCTAGAAGAGTTGAGAATTGAAGCACAAAACAACTTCACCGTTTAAAAGTCACTCTGAAAAGAGTATATAAATATGAACATGTAAGCAAACAATTATCTTCCATTTGCCAGTTCCCTTGCGCCTCCTCCTACTATTGAGTGTTCTCGAGAATTTAGGATTCCAAACTTCTTACCTTGGGCCTCTGACCTTCTCCTGAAATGCAGACTCCAGTCCTTCTCCAAACAGCTTTCTTTGGCAAAAGTATGACCTTCTATTTAACAAGAAAAAAAAATTCCCATCCCATTCTAAAAAACTACACTTCTGCTCTTTTCCTCCATTTCATTTTTTTAAACCCCACTCTGATACCTCTTCTCCTCCTCCAATACAAATTACTCCTCTTCCCTGCAGATAAACACATCCAAACAGTCTTCTTCCAAATTAAGTATCTTCAGCATTTCCTTCAGGGAAAAAAAACCAAGCCCTACAAGTCAAAGTAACAAAGTAACAAAACAATTTTACTTGAGCCACATGAAATATTTCTTTAAACACTGAAATCTCCTACATTCTCTACACTTAAATATATTTACTTTATAGATGGCCTGCAAGCATTCAGTCTTGCAGAAGGCAATGCTTAATGCAACTACTACGAAGCAAGGATAAGGAAGCCAGATTTCAGGCTCTGAAAACTGAAATTTTACATCTCAAATTTACCTTAGGGAATAAGTTAATGGTGTTTCCTCCACAGCTGAACAGCCCTAAGGTATACTGGGGGGGATGCTGGGGTGTGTCAGATACTTAGGAAACGAGTTCAGAACTAAAGGATTCTGATTAGACATCCCTGAAAGATGACTGACCTAAGACATGAGAATATACTGAGAACATATTAGACTAAAAAAAAAATCAAGTCTGAAAGGAGCATAAAACTTCACCACCATCTGACGGAAGGCTGCAGAAGTGCTAGTGCCTACAGAAAGTTGTTTTCTTGTGGGGTTTTTTTTGTGGTTTTTTTTTTTTTTTTTAATGAAGGTCCTAATTGCTAACTCTTACCCAGCACTCTTATGACTTTCCAAGTGGTTTCCCAAAACTTGGCTGAGTAATCTGTTGAGGACACAGTTTGGATATTTGTTTACTTCACTAACAAAGGATAGCTCAGTTCAGTTCTTTTCAAATTTCAATGCAAGAAGCATAGGCTCATCAAAACTGTGAAACAGGAAAGGATTATGTACAGCAGCTGACTGAAATACCATCTACTTTAGAAATCTGGAGTACTGGTAGCAGCAAAAGCAATTAGACTCTGAACTCAAGAAAATTCTGTCTTTACAGCTCAGATAGTTAAATAGTGAACAGAATGACAATGGAATCTCTGGAATCTCCCTTACTGAAGTGCTTACAAAACAGATTAAATAAATATCTGTCAGGAATTGTGTTGGTATGATTGATCCTGCCATAGCCCAGGAGAATATACTGTTGAACATTTGAATCCCCTTCCAGCCCCCCTGCTTTCTTCTTTTGAGTCAGTGAATTGCAGCATCTGCATCATTGTATTTTAGTTAATTTATCTTTTAAAAACACACTCAACATTAAGCATATATAATTCAGTCATGAAGCAGCAGATGATCATAAAAAGCTCATAGCCTTATGGTGATGGTGGGGAAGAGTTAGACTGGAAGATTGCGATTTCAACAAGGCAAGGTAGGCGAGATGGGCTGACGGGCAAGGGGCTCAGAAGCAGGTGTGAGGAGATGGAAAGGTGTACCTGAGCCAGGAAACAGTATCTGAGCCAGAGAGCTGTTTTTGCAGTTCCTGCCACTGATGAAAAAGGGCAAGAATAAGAGCTGCCAATGCTAAGCAAGTCTCTTTACCATAATGCTCATCCCAGAACAGGACACCGAATGCATAGCAGTGTCAGGCAGCAGCCAGGGCTGGCTGTTCCCACAGGGAGAGCAAAGCAGGAGCCAAGCGTGACCCCAGCACAGGGGGTTCCCTCCGCACCCGGGGTGCAGTCCCACAGCACTTAAAGACAGCATGCAGAGGGAGGTGCCGGTAATGTAATCCATTGACAGTCCCAGACAAGCCACGAGATAGTGATACCTAGGTAGACCAGCCAGAGGCAAAAAGAAACAGGGACAGAGATAGCACTAGACACAAGTTATACGGCACATCTGAGGGGCCCATCTAGAAGACAAGCCACCTACCACACAGGCCTGAGGTCTATTCAGGAGGCAGGGCAGGATGCAGGCACACCTATAACGGAGCTCAGGCAGGGACTAAACACCCAGCCCTGAGCTTAAATGGAGCTCCTGGGCCCAGGGGCAGAGGGTGGAGGGCCCTGGTCAAGGAAATTAAGACCTAATGTCCTCAAGGTCCTGACAGGTAGCACACCTGATCTTCATGTACATTGAGAGAGGCAAAGATGACAGGTGAACCACAGCTACACCTTAACAGTCTATTACTCTAGAGAGCCACTAATTCTGATTAGCTGAAGCTTGTATCTTACTAAGTGCGGGTCACTGTGTTCAGATAAAATGAGGCTAGAGATGTTAGTACAAAAAAGAAAAGAATCCCTGACTATGGAGCCAAAACATGTGATAAAACTTCAGTGATGTTCCTGCCAGTTTTTGCATAAATAATATTAAACTAATTGCCCAAAAGTACAAGAAATTATACACACTCAAAATCTCAAGACAAATTCTAGAGCAAACAAAGCCAAGCAAGACTAATAGGATGTTTTCCATTTACTAAGAATAATTTACAGAAACTTTTCATTATGAAAGACCTCAAATGAGTGGGAGGTTTTTTTATACAAACGATGATCCAACTTCAGTAAGATAAAGCATGCTTGACTTATCAATAATGTCACTTCTCATGTAGTTGAAATTAAGCTTTTGCTCAAGTATGATACTGAATTTGCCCTATAAACAGGGTATTCGTTTCATTAGTTTTAATAAAATTGTATGGAATCATCATTCAATGATTTCGGGACGGAATTTAGCTAAATGAAAATCATAATCAAACCAACCTTCCAAATCCAAGAATAATGAATTAATTCTTGGAAGTGTTCTTCATTATCTTCAGTATCCAAAGAACCCTTCAACTCCACGTGTCAAGTCAAACAGCCTATAGTCATCTTTCCCTGGCTTATCAAGTATCTCTCTTGTTGCTAAGATGGAGAAAATGTTTGTAAGAAAAGGCAGAAGTATCCATGTAACAATACTTAATTACTTCTAATTTGAACAGAAAGCACTTAATAATGAAAGCAACTATTTTTAACATGTTCTAACATTTAAGATATAACAAATGGGTATATGCTATACCTAAATTTTTGACATCTGCTTTGGGCAGTTCAATTCATAAATCCAGCTTCAGTGTCAATTGAGAAGACCTCGGCACTTGAGATTCTCAGTAGCTACTATCAACAAGGAGTAGTAAATGTTAGGTGTAAGGTTAGCTGGAGCTAAAGGTTAACAAAGGGTAGGTTCGAAATCCTACTTCTCCAAGATTCAGATTCCTGTCTACAATTCTGAATCATTTGCTTATACATAAACGCCTTGCATCAAAGCTACACGTATACACTAATAAATACACAGGCATTGTCCTGTGATCATCCATACTGACATGCTGTTAGCACAGTCCTTAGCACAGTCCTTTGATGATATACCAGTTATTAGTCTCCCAAACCACGCCTGGACATGCTTTCCGTTTAGTGTGTCTACTAGGGGCTATTTCCAACATACAGATTGGATGTACCCACCTTGTTCTGACAGATAAAAGAATTTAACATAGGGATTCTATTCTATTATATATATCATATCATGTTCTACACAACGTATGGTTCTATCATGTTAACCAGCTTCAGTGCAGAGAACAGGCCCGGTCCATTTCATTTACCAGCACAGATGTGCTATTAGATTCTGCAATTGTCTCTCGGCATAGAAAACTAGTCACACTGCTTTTTCCAAAGACTCGGTACCTTTCTCTCCAGGATATGAAATGTGGGTTCATAAAATCATAGAATCACTTAGGTTGGAAAAGACCCTTATCAGTCATGTCCCTCAGCACAAGGAGTTCAAATCTGAAATTCTTGTATCCCGTTCCCTGAAAAGGGCCAATAACGTGAGACCACAGGACAAGGCTGAAAGTATTTTCCATTATCCAGTTGAAGCTGTCCCTTGTACATACTTATAAGAGAAGGGTCACTGGTCAAAAAGGAAAGGGCAAAATCATAAACATATAAACAAGAGGGATCTTGACTCTAGCATACTGAGCAGGAAATTCTTGAGAGGGAGGAGCCTTGGGTTCCTATGCCTGCCCCTAATATTGTTTAGAATTTTTTTCCTCTATTTTAAATTGTAAACATGATCCTGAGGGTAGGGACAAGGTCATGGAACTTCCCACTTTAACCGAGTGTACCTGCATTAAGCTCTGCGCTATTACTGCTAGATTATTCCAAGTTACTTGAGATAGCTTTTCCATTTAGAAATAAGTTATCTTTGCACAACCCTGTAAAATGAGGAACAGAGGTAGACCAATAGACAGAATACACTAAATTTCAAAAAAACAGAAAAAAAAGACAAATCTCCTTCCATGTAAACAGCAGCATGGTGGCAAAATTCACTTTTTTTCCCCTGGAGGTTTTTTTGTTCATTTAGTTCAAGTTTTTTATTCATTGGCTCTACACTAGTAAAAACCTACAAAATTTGAATGTATCATTTAACTTTGCTTCATTTCCTAAGACAATATTGTGCTAACATATGGCTAAGCCTTGATTGATAGATTATGGAGCAAATTCAATTGATCTTTTAAACTTGTGATTTTTTTCTTTCTCCATCCCCCTAAGAAAATAATCTTAATTACTTCTAAGTTAAATATCCTTTTTTTTATAGAAAACTATTGAAAATGTAAACATATGTTTAACTGAGCTTTGCTCTTTTATTTGCAAGTATTTATCTGAAGTTTTTCCATCAGACCGAACGGGCTCAAAAGAAGTGCTGTCTGAAAAGGAACGAACATACCATTAACAGAATCTACAAGTCCTCTTCAAATAGCTGTCTACTTGTAATACAGATGAATACCCCAGATACTTCTCAAAAGTCTTGTAAGTATCATGCCACTGAACACACTAATTTTCCCTGCCAATTGTACGTTTTTATGTAACAGTAACTAGGTTGATGTCAAAGAACTGAAACAAAGTTACATACCATATGTCATACCAGAAGCGGCTTATAAAGATTAGCATATTTATAAGACAAAAAATGCATTTTAAGTAATACAAATATGAAAAAAAAATCTTTTTATTTGTAAAAGCATTTTTTTTCCTAATCAATTTAAAGTACGCTCTTCTACTTTACTTTTACAAGATCAAAGACACTAAATTCCATCCTGTAGGAAACATCTTAGAGAAATATCTGATATTGTGCAAAATGTCAACAAACAATAATTCATCCTTTCAAATTGTAATGCTAGGTTCTAAACAATAACCCATTTCATCCAAGATAAGATGGAGAAGTCAGTCAATCTGGTAACGGTCATAATGGCCCAAAACATTCCAAGTTGAAAACCATGTAGGACAAGAACTGAGTATATAACTCTAAGATTCTAACTAAAATCCAGTATTTTTGACATGAGCCTACTTTTGCACATTTCTAATTGAGTATCTCAATTCATTTAGACAAACTTTTTAAACCAGCGCTTTTTAAACTTTTTAAAACCCCATTCAAAAATCTGAAAAGTAACGGTAATTGAAGATGAACAATTAAAAGCATGTGTTTTCAGCAGAAGACCAATATGCAAATTAAAATGTTATTAAAGACAAAACTAATGGATAATTAGTAAGCTATACTTACCTTTATTATGGTCATTAACTCTCAAAGCAGCAATAAAGTCAGAATAATATTTGTCTACCTTCCAGAGACATGGTTCTCTACAAAGTTGATGGACTAACATGTACTTCAATGTATTCCACATGTATTTTGTTATACTGCCTTTGGTGATAATATATAATTTAGCTAACCTAGTTTAACGTCAATATCAAAATAGCTTGCCAGAGGAAACTGTATGCTAGTTAAATATATATTTTGCCTAGTAGGAACATAACTTGCTATACAAGAATCCTCACAAAAAGTAGTTACAATTCTCTGACAAAGTTTTAAAAATGTGAAAACTGACTAAAAATAACTTTCAATTAATAATTAAAGGTACCAAAAAAAATTATAAAACTTCTTTTGATTATGAGGCTGATTTTTCCCATTACTGTGGCATTCATTTTAAGAATCCAAAGCTGTGAGTAGCAGATTTTTATATTATAAACATTGCCATATGAACTAATCAATATAATAAAGTCTCTAGTAAACTCTGATCAAACCATCTTCAAAAGTTTGGTTCTTCTGTCTTTATAATTTTCTTCAGTTAGACAGAGAGTAATCTTGTCTTCACACACACTTTATGATGCACTACTAATAATCTGTAATAATTAATAGGGTAGTTACCAGGAAGTAAGCAGTACAGCTACAAGAGAATTTTTGTTGCACAGTTCTTTCAACCTACTATTCATAGCTAAGAAAAGTACTTTAATTTCCCTAAATAGCTGTTCAGTAATACAGAAATATGCTTATTAAAATCTATGTTTCTTCCCTTAAATTATAGCATATTGTCAAATCGATACGAAAAATGAATGAATGATATTTGCAATATCAATGCAATATTGATATTGTGCAAGTGCTTCACCAGCACTTGCTCAGATTATTTTGCCTTGAAAGAGTTTGCATAGGTTAATTGTTCAGAACTTAATAAACAATTCTGTGGATGATGCATGAAGAGAAATAGGATCCAAGATGGTCAAATAGCCATCAAGACACTAAAGAAGATAAATGACGAAGGATTCCTCTGCACTCTAATCACAGTAACCAAATAAAACTCTTTTACCTATCTTTTACCTATTATAAACAATACAGATCAGAGGGTATCCAGGAAATGATATTTGGTAAGTACCCCTTTCAAAAAAGTGATGGAATATGCCATACTTAAGTATCACAACACTAATCCTTGTTTGATGTACAGAAACTTGTGGCTTACATGCAACACAAAGGTTTGATGTTCATTTTGATAAACAGGTTAGACTAACCAGAATCTGAGATGCTGAAGGCTGAGAGAGTGTATAGCCTGCATAGCCTTCAGGATTACAGCAGAGCTCTATCCCTCTGGAGACCCCAGAGATTGTTCCTCTAAACCCACCGCAAGAGCCAGCAGCTTTTAGCTGGTTTTCCCTGTAACTTATGGTTTGTGAGACATGTATTCTATTCTCTGCCCAGATGGACAGTATCAGGAATTTATAGATAAGAACTCAAGAAAGATCCTTCATCTTCTGGTGTGGATAAAGCCATTTATGCAGCATCTATGTTGTCTCCCACACCGGACATCCTTTCTGCTAATAAAAGTCCCTGCACTAGCTACAAAAGAAAAGAAAAAGAAGAAAAAAAAAAAACACCACCACAACAATAACAACAAAAACCCAACCAAAGGCAGGTGAAAAAAGGAGCAGGGGTAAGGGAAAGCTCTGGGAATATGGATGCTGGTTTTTATAGGAAGGAGTTTCTACAGAAAGGAGAAAGATACCTAAGGAAATAAGGTCTCTTGAATTCTATCAGTGATTTTTAAAATCATGGCAATTAGAGGAAATCCTTTTGCTTAACTTACTTGCATTTGTTTGGACTGTGAAACACCTAAAAGCAGGATAAATCTAAATATTTGAGTTACAGAGAACACGTATATTTCCTTTGGATCTAGTGAAAGGAAAGGGCAGAGTTTAGAATAAATACTGCCTTCTTATGATTGGGGATTTACACATCTGGAATAGCCAAGTATAGTAAAATGCAACTCACAATTCAGTATTGCTGTTTCTGTCTAGAATACCTTCATAAGCAACTACATTTAAGACTTAAGACTTGGAAAAAAAATCTAATTTTATTAAATAGCTCACACATGCTCCAGTAAAAGACTAAAGAATATGGCTGTCTTTTACTAACTTGGTGAGCCATCAAACTGCTCTGTGCACCTTGCTAAGCAACATTAGTCAAAATGTACTAAATTTTTTTTGCTTACTATACACATGAAGATACAGTCTCATGTCCTGTCTTTTCCTGGTTCAGACAAAATTTCTGTTTAAAAAACCTTTCATGGTTTAAAAACCTTTCATGGTTTTTATCTTCTCAACAACCTGATTCTGTTTATTTTCTTAAGCCTCTTATATAGAGCCAAAATATAACATTAAAAAACAAAACAAACAAACAAACAAAACAAAACAAACAAAACCACAAAAACAAAAAAAACCCCTACAACCCACAAAACGAAAACCAAAACACAGGACTCCTTGGCTTTATTATGAGCTGTTATGAAAACTATATAGCCTAAAAGACAAGTACTTGCATCATAAAATCCTTATATTTAAACCGACTTTTTGCCTGGAAAGGATATTACTTCCATTACCAACCTGAGTGAGTGGACAGACTAAGTTTTCAGTTCCTGAAACCTCTGAAGCACATACTTTTTCACACACAAAATCACCCACATTTACTTATGCGTAAAAAAAATTAGATCAGAGTGACAGTAAGAAAAGGAGAGCAAATTACACAATGACATTAAAGAGCTTCATTGGAATTAATCTGTATAACTTCAATAACACTTATTTGTAACCCCTACTGTATACATTAATTCCTCTGCCAAAAAAGTTTTAAAACCTTCCCAACACAACTGAAGCTTTTAAATGCCTAAAGGAAAATTATTAAGAATTTTATAATAGCAATACAAATGTTTAAAGCATATAACCCTTCAAAATACTTTAAAGTAAAAATCACCATGTCAGAGAACGTTTTTAACATGTAAGCTCTACTGAATATAGGCTAAAATTACAATCACCTAATTTTATACATCACGTTATTATATCAGTAAAATTACATTAGTTATCATGTTCATCCAACCCATACAAATCTTAATCTTCCTTTTTATTATATTAGTTTAGGTGGTCATTAGTTTCCTCCTACCAAAAGAATTCATTGTAATCAGCCTAATAACTTTCGCAAGTTCTAAAATATAGATGTGTACTATGTAAGGAAAAAAAAATAAGACCTTTCTGTGCTACATGAATATGTAATGATGCACTTCATTTTTTTCCCCACAAATTTAAAAGCAGACTTAATAAATTACCAGTGATGACAGACCATCCTTTACCAAGAACTCAAAGAGCCAAGGTTTCAAAGAGCTTGAAACCTGTTGCCTTTAGCTGTTTCTTCAAAGATGGTACGTCTGAAAGATCTGAACTCTTTGTTTCTGACAGAACTGCCGCACACACAGTGACATGAAGAAGCATAACTAAGTAATTGAATAACCACAAGTGATTTGACTCTAACATCATTACATTTCACAATGCAGATTTATGAGATTTGAGATCTCTATTTAAGATCATGCAATTTCATACAGTTTCTTTCAGTCAATATACAAGGTACAAAATGAAACTACATTTACATGCAGTCATAAACACAAATTATGTTTTAGAAATCTGAAATTCAGCAATATATGCATTTAAATCACAAAAATTAATTTTATGCCCCCCTCCAGTATATTACAGCATCACATATAAGAAAAGATACCAACATTAATGTCTCTATCTGAAACAAAAAAAGAAATAGTCCACCCTGTTGTATGTCATTTGGCTTAAGAACAGCATCTTGATGTGTATTCAGGTCACAACATTTTAGATAATTACTTCTATATCATTGTTTTCACATAGTTTTAGACAACTAAGAAAGATTATAAAGGAATATTATGTGTATAAAAGCAACTATGATCTAAATGTGAAGCTAAAATTCTTAAAATATATTCCATTTTTTCTCTAATATAAAGAAAATGAATAGCCAGATAATTTTGTGGGGAAAAAAACTTTGAATGGTCTATATAATTAAATATGGATTGACTGCATGTAGCAGAATTGAGTTTTTTAAAACTCAAACACTGTACAAAGTTAGAAGTTTTGACTTAAAAGATCAGAAGCATTTAAAAATGAATTTTGATAAATTTATGTGAAATGGGAACAAATAAACCTTACAAAAGGAAGGAGGAAGCCTCCAAAATCAGTGTTTTAAAAACTGAGATGTTGTTAGATGGCCTTAGTTAAGGCTGGGCACTATTAATACTATTTCTGTAGCTTACCTCCATTTTTTTTTCTTTGCTTTATCACCCCATTGCTTCTCCCAGCAGAATTTTGAGGAGCAGGTGAAGGCAACTGAGTAGGGGAGAAGGAACTAAGAGTGGAAATTATTGCTAGAACAATATTTTCCTTCTTACACTGCACCCCGAGGGTCACAGTTCTGAACACTATAAGGGTCCAATTATTTAACTCAATGCCAAATGACACAAAACATTATTTCAGATATATTAAAATAACCTGTTAAAAAAGAATTATTAAAAACAGGGCAGAGGCATTAAAATGTAATTTTGGAAAATATAATTATGCAATGCTCTAATATGCCTAATAATAATATGTTAATTTAAAACTTCTTTTTATGTAGATGTAATACTTTGTCTACAAAAATCAGAAAAGTAGAAGAACTTCTGACCATCATCAGTAGTACGACTTCAGAGGGCTTGAACACACTGAAGACTTCAAAAATCCCCGATATATCAATTACTATGGACAGTTCTTCATATGTACAGTACATTCTACTTGTCAGCTTACTACGTGAGCTCTGCCTAGCTACGTCTTGTGTTTTATTTGCCTTGATGCAGCATCTTTGCCTTGATGCAGCATCTGATCAAGCATGCATACACACAGTTAATTCAGCATGTGGCCACTTTTCCAGAATTTCAAGGCAGCTGAGTCTGTTGGTTGTCTGGAAAAGTGACTGAGAGCTGCAAATATGTATAAAATCAACATTTGCCTTTCACATAGAATATAAGATTTGACTCAATTATGAGAAACCCATATCTGGCAACTCTTGTACTGGTTTTGGGAGCTCTTTCAGTCAAGGCAGTCATGTCCTCAGAAAAGCACTATATCTGGTCTTGTGATAAAACAAACAGTAGCAAATATTTTCTTTCTTTCCTGAGTTAGATAACATCCACTGCCTTTGTCACATGTTAATAGTTCCAACAGAACTCTTCTGGTAAATACACAGATATGGATGTTAATTAAATTCAACTCAAGTGTGAGTGACAACTAGATGCACTGCACTTGCCCAACACCAACACTCTCTAATTGGTTATAAAAAATGTGCAATACGCCATAATTTACCAAAGCACCAATGCCTAATCACTTCATGCTGCAATGAATTTCAAGTAAGAGTGAGTAGTTATGCCATTAATTCTAATAAAGTGACAGCTAACACTTACTCCGCTACAGTGAACACTTGCACAAAAGCTGGCTTATCAGTATTTATAATGTCCAGCAGCTCTAAGAATACTTTTAAGTAAGAACATTACTTAAATACATGTAAGAACATTTGTTCACATATAAGTGTGGAAATCCAAAAATACTCAACACTTTATTTTTTTATATACAATATGAAAACTTTGACCTCATTCGTATTAAACCATCAGGACGGATATTAAATAGTATCACTGATCATTTATTAACCAGACTGCACAAGCACAAACTGATAATTACTCTTTTCTTTTGTTTGCCAAGTCAGCAGAGTGATCAAGAGTAGCTAAGCTTTCTGTTATTATCCAAATGCACTAACACATGATGATTGAAAACTTCTGGGGATGTATGTACCTTTAGCTGAGATCAGAATACACCCTAGCGGAGAGGTTCTTCCCAAGCTGAAGAGTTTACACTGGCACTGATGTCAGTGAGCCACAGAATAAAATTAGAAGATTAAAAATACTGTCTCCTAATTCACCTGCCACCAATTCATACTGATAAATCACTTCCCTTTATTACTATTCTTGCCAATGGGTGAAAGCTTTTTGTATTTTGTCATTTGTAAGTATAGAAAAATAACTCTGACTTATCGATATTTGATTTAACCTTTGATTTATTAACTATCACAATGAAACTAACAATTTAAAGGGCAATGAAAACACAATCCTACTTAGTGAGAGTAGAACCTAGACCAAAGAATATCCTTCCTTTGTTGAGCCCATTTGGACTCAGCCATTTACGGGAAGCCACCACTGTTTGTGAGGTAATTTTAAAAGCTCTATCTGCCTACAGCTTCCTCTGCTGACCGTTTTGTTTCATTTGCCTGTGTTTTAGTTGTGGTTTAGTTGTGTTTAAGTCCCTCCTCACTGACTGCCAACTTATAGAGGAAATTGCCTATAGAAAGGAAATATTAAAACAGATGTATTCAGCATAATGTCAAATGTATAAGATAAATTGAAAAAGGTTTTATAACTCTATTCAGTCAAAGAGCATTTAGGGTGAAAGTGATACCACACTTGTTGGTGAAAGCTATTTTGCAGGCATCACGCTCCCATTCTGCATTGTTATACATGAAAAGTATCCATCTCTGCCCATGAGATTAGGATGGTCCAACTGCAGAGCCATCTTAGATTTTCTCACAGGCTGCTCCACTAATTTTTTTTATAGTGGAGCTCAACAATTTGAAAATGTCAAAAATTTAAGTTTTAGATCTTACCTGGATTTCTGTAACAGAATTAATAAGATTTGCACACTTCAAATTTTAACAGGCACAACAGTTAACATTGCAGATTTTTATTGACATCGATGTGCCGTAAATATGTCCGTTCAGGTTTTGGGTAGCAGAAGACATAGCTATATCCCGTATACAAAAGCTGAAAATTATACTCATGAGAAACCTGAATGGGATTGACAAGGCATCATTTTAATTATGATACATTTACATAGTGAATGTAACGTTGAATTACCAGCACTTAAAACTTTTGAGTTTGACATGACTCTCATTAACTCAGAATTCTCAACTGAAGATTCAGAAAAATATGCATAAATATTTGACCCATTAAATACCAATAATAAATCATATATAATGGAAATAATTAAATCTGAGGAAGATTGCTATCAACACTGCTATAGAGGAACTTGAAATAAAGATGTTAGGTACTACATAAATGACTTCAAGGTACGTTTTCAAAATGCACAGGTATGAAATCTACCTTGCTCTGTTACTCATTGCTACTTCAAACTTGTGGATAAACGGGAGATTTATCCTCAGAGTCACCTGAAATTTTTCTGCTGATGACTTCATTAAACAATAGCATCACCAGCCTATTTTGTTAATTGAATTAAGGTAGAGTCAATTAACCCATTCTCCCATTTCCATGAACAAAAACACTTTAAAGTGAAATTTTAGCCTTGCTGTATGGATAACGAACACTAGCATGATTAGGCTCTGTGAATAAGAAACACCTTCTCTCAGTCTATAAATTTCAAGAAATTACTATATAACATATGTATTCTTTTCAAGAGGAAAAAAAAAACCCACAGACCTCTTAGTTCTTAAAAGCTAAGAATTTTGCATACCAGTTCCAAGAGAGAAGATAGCACAGAACTTAAAAAAAAAATAATAAAAACGTTTAAGATAACCAGAAAGAATACTATTTTCTTTTTAAAATGTTATTTTAGAAGTGATGGTTGCACATGCCGATGCAGGAAATGAATTTAAAAGTAATCCACATATTTTTCTCCATTTAAGACATGTCCGATGTTGCTCATGATAAAGAAGTAACTAGTTATATTTGTAAAAAAAATTTCTAAAGGGAAATGGGAAATTGGTTGATAGCATTTACATTAAAATCTGGTGTTTGAAGTGGCATGTATTAAAATGGTTTTAAAAAGTAACTTTAGTCACTCCCTCTTCAAAAAAAACTCAAGCTTCTTCATAGCAATAAAAATAGCAAAAGGTGAAACACAGGGGTTACTATTCTTGATCTCTGGCCTCTTAGTCTTATCTAACGTTTTTGAAAAACAATGCCTGGGATACTCCACCATGCAACAATCTTTCTGATTATCTGTTGTGAACAAGGTCTTCCAGCACAATAAAAGCCCTGCTTCAGATAATACAAGTGTCCTAGAAAAGCTATTCTGCGTCCAGTTAGAGGATAACTAAGGAATCTGTTCTACATTTTGCATGTAGAATCAGGGGTTTTAAACTATCACCTCAGTCTTTTACTAGCAGTAGGCATTATTGTGTTACCATAGCATGTAGAAGCAATAATCAGAGACCGGAAGCACATTGTGGTAAAGGCTCTTATCAACCTGGGACAAAAAGATAAAGCAAATAGAGGACAACAGAGAGACACACAGATAGGCATGCATATGAACAATGAGACAGTCTTCATCATGGGACAGCAGTATTTCAAGTGCATTATCAACTGAGCTACTGTAAAAGTGTTTTTATGCATCATAGAGAAAAAAAAAAAGAGTACTTGAAGAGTTTAAAGAACATATTTGTTCATGGACAAAGAGTTTCTCCTAAGCAAGGTGGACAGCAGGGAAGAAAGCACAAGGGTGCTATTTTGCAAATCTTATGGTAGCGTGATAGGTTAGAATGCACAGATTCAAGAGGACTTAAAATTACACTGATCAGACACATTTAGAAACACTGACAGAGAATTCCCCTTACCTCCTCCCACCCACTTCAATACTACAGCAGTGTGTCACTTGCTATGTGTTCCATGTTATGATAAATGTATTATGTATGGCATAGCACCATACATTTCTTTTCCAATCATTGCATAGCGTTTAGTTATTTCAGAAGTATTTAGTCATGAATGTCCTTTGCACTCCTTGGCAGATAAGAAATAAGAAACAAGGGACATTCCCCAGTGCACAAGGAAGATGGCAATGACTGCGTTACTGAGTCTGTATTCAACACAAGTGTTAGGTGAGCAAACAGTACCAGTGTAACAAAATGCATTCTTTCTGAATGTCTAAACATTTTAAATATTTGCATTAGAGTTCCATTATTTTCTTAGTACCTTCCCTTAAAAGGTAGCAATGCTACTGAGTAGATTTCCTATGAACTCAACGCCAAAAACACTTATCAAAGCCACAGCATTCTTAGCTGATAAATATACAAAGTTAGACAAACATGAACCTGAAAATGGAAGTCTACCAGATCTTCTGATTCTTTGTGTAATAATGAATTACAAACTTTTCAATTTCAGCCTGGAATCAATGTGGGGCCATTTTGGCAACATGTACTGGAGCTACACACCATTATTCTCTACTTTCTGGTCCAAGAGGGCTATACCCGACAAATTATTTTTTAGATAACTTGTTAGACCTAGGAGTTTATTAGAAAAATATATGGCTTATGGCTTGAAAGACCATAAAGTGGTTTAAAGAGACCTAAGGGACAATGATTTACTGACCACAATCAACTTTCTCTTCAGACTGCTGCAATAGAGCATGGAAATGTGAAAAACAGGATTAAGGATTCAAGTTATCTCCTTAAAAACCGCAAATGCTTTATCATTTATCAAGAATGACACTTCAAAAGTTATCTGGATGGTGTGACATAAGATTGTACTTTCACATTTTGCACGAAGTGGTGGTAAAGGCTTCCTTTTATCAGAGTTTTTAGAGCTCATACCACCATTTTTACCTGCTGAATCTTCGTATTAGATACAAAAGTAATACCTGTGGAAGTTCCAAAGGTTCTTTTTTTAAGAAAAAATATTATTCCCATTATAGGTCTCGAGAACTGAGATATAAGGGGATTAAGGGGGATATTCGTATTACCTAACTTTAGCACTTACCTTACAAGCTTAGGTTAGGAAGACTTTCTGTAGGAAGACTCCATCTAACAGAGGGAGAAACTCACTGAAAGTGAGAAGAAATCCAAAGTTAAGTTTTCTAAACCACCCCTTTAAAGGCACTAACCTTTCTATTTTTTAGCCAGGAACAGCAGCCTCCACATGTTTGTAAGAAGTTAGGCAGTGTACATTCCCTTGTGTTTTGTCTGAGTCTGAAAACTCTCTAACAGTTTAAGCTGATCTTAGTGATGGCTGCCAGGGTCATGCCCCCCAGCCGTGCATTCCCATCACCTCTTTTGCATTGTCCCTGCTGCTTGTGTGACCCCAGTTCGAGCTAGTTCAGGGAGCTAAACAGCTGAAAATTAACTTTAAAAACGCTTCCCTTAAAAAGCCTAGACCTACATTTTTAATATTTGTGAGGGTGCCATTTGTATTACACCTCAAGGGCATTTCACAGATAAAACATATGGTTAGCAATAGACTAGTACATATTCTAGTATTACATTTATTATTTTTCGTAGCAAGGGCAGAACAAAAAATAACTCTTAGTAAACCAAAAGTACTAATGCTCAAGATACATTATACACATACCATGTACGTGTAGAACCCAAGAATTTGTACAATGAATAGATCTTACGAAAACAGTCATATAAGTTTAAAAGTAATTAAGTTAGTATGCACATTAAAATAAAAGGTTCTTCCCTTCTCAGCCATGTAACCCCTTCAACTCAGACCTGCAAGTGCTACACGAACTAATTCCTATAGAACCTATTGGAAGTTCCAGGGCTGTGACATTTCAAAGACCATGCCCATAAAGGAACTTGAAAGTTTTACTTAGATGAAAAAAAATTTCATCGCATCTATTTAAAACCTATTTACAACCATTAAACTGAGAAAACAATACATTTCCCATAAGAAAATCTGCCAACTGCTACACATCTCCAATTTAATAAATTTAACTAGGCTACACATGAGGCCACTTATCAGAAGAGTCCTAGGGAATGAAAATTCTGAAATTGTCTGAAATAGTCTGTAATAACAGCAACATCAGCACAGGCAGAAATAACTCCAGAAATCCCAACATCTTCAGGAATAGACCTTTCATGGAGTTATATTTTTGTTCTGCATGAGCTATATGGGTAGTGAAGGGTCATCTTTGAGACACATGGAGAGGAGAGTCTATTCACTAGAAAATACTCACTCGATAGTCAGAAATAGAAACCAAGTCTCACCAATCACCTGCTTTCCAGCTGTAATAACTGTAAGTAGACTAATCCAATGCCACGCTATAGCTGCTAACAGTTCTTCCTTTAGTCCACACAAAAGTCTTCTTGTGCTGAATTTAAAAGATTTGAAGTAAATGAAAGATGGGGCCAAGCACTGAGAAGAAAACAAAATACTGAAAAACTCATCAGTGAACAGTATTCAGTCTTAGTTCTGACTAAGGTAGAGAGTAAAATAATACGTATCAATTTAAACTTAATCATAATGCACATGCATAAAGAATCCAGATTAAAGATGCACAAGCTACCTTAGTTCTTGCATTTTCTAATCTCTACACAAATCTTATAAAAATTATTCTAGTTTATATGTTATAACTTCAAGAAAACACAATTTTGGAAAGACCAACAAATCATCAATTTGTTCATTTAAAACTATTAAAATACATATTATGTATCTATATATGCAGAGGGAGGAAGAAAGGTCTATTTCTGCAATGAACTCAACATGAACAAGATTCTGCTCCATGAGGAACCTAATTGCCTTTAGTCTGCCCACAGACTCATTACAGCAAAAAGGTCCAACTGAACCAAATAACTAGTCCATTCAGAATGTGATATTCAGGTAAAGCTGTATACAAAGTTGCTGAATGCATGAAAATCTTTTATTTGAATCAAGAGTGCATTCAAGACTTACACGTATGTGCTGCTAAGAACAATAAAACAACAACAAAAATCCCTCTGAGACATACAAAAGCCAAAGTCCTTCACTTAACAGCTTCCTATTAATTCACTTTAAGATTGTTTATTAAAATTGCTATGGTTTGTTTAATCAGCCAGACAATCTTTAAAGTATTAGCCAGTATTTGCCTTTTTTATTCAAAACATATGACTAAGCACAGAAATGACAGAACCTTCCAGAACCTTTCAAGGACTATGAGCCATGGACACAGATTCCCTTCAGTTCTTCCAAAGTGATGTGAAAGTCATGCAGCATAACTCTGAGACTGAACTGCCACAACCTCTCTCTCTGTTCCTAGGTCATTCCTGATGTAAGCATCTCCTGGTAACGCATGAAAACGATGTTGATAAACACCTATTAGATATGGTCTTCCTTCACCTCTAATAGTACTGTTACACTGCACTCTCAAGAAACTATCTGAAACACTGTACTTAAAATGTTAATAGGTATGTATACATATCTCTTTGAACCTGCTTTGAGAAGTCTTGAGAATAAGTCATTTTTCAGCTAAAGGTAAGCATATAAACCAAACACAGATTTACCACAGTAGAGAGAGTTAGAAGTCACATTATATGGCCATAGAAAAAGCCCGCTCTCTCCACCCCATTTCTATTTAGACCAGGCTTGTATCTACTCCTCCAAATCATTTTTTTAATTATTATAATTATATACACAAAGAATTCACCTGTTTAAAAACTAGCACATACTTAAAATGTTCATCTAAAGAAAGGGAACGCAAGAGGTAAATCCAATACAAATTAATGAGTTTCCAATAAACAGAACCTTTCAGAATTAGAAATGCATCATTCTACATTTAATCCAGAATGCTTTTCACTGTCCAGTAAGTATTGCCCTCATGTTTAACCATCTCTCTATCCTTCCAACACCTAAATACTCTATGCAAGTTGCTTATCATCACTGCATCTAGTGCAGTTTGAAATTTGCTTGAAAACACTTCCTACACTTAGCATATTTATAAGTTACACCAGATCAAATATTTGAATTTAAAAAGTTGGATCCCAGAAACATTTTCTTCTATCTTCCATGTCATGGCTTCTGTCAAAGCGTAATAGATATCAGTATCACCTTAAATGCACATTCAGTACGTGTAGAATTCTGAATTACAGATTTGATCAAGTAGCATAAAAAGATTACACTTCCATTGCTGTAAAACTAAGAAAAATCAGACAAGCTTCTCTTTCTTAATATTTAAAGATACCCATCTCCTGCTGGAGAAGCTTAAAGCTTTGCACTGCTTTTATCTATTGTAAAATCATTCTGAACAACAGCCATCAATCCGAAGAAGTATATTTTCTAAGTATTCTTTCACTCTTCAACAAAAGTAAGACATTGGGAAGGTACTTAAATCCATTAAGATGCATGTAAAGTAGCCTCTAGCAATTTCCAAACTCTTTAAATAAGCAGAATTTTTCTATTTCCATACAAATATTCTAGTATTTTAGTAAATATTTTGTACCTCAGTAGGCATCAGTGTTTGTTAATCTAATACATAACTAATAAATTCCAATCCTGCAACGCGCTCTAAGTATTCAACGGGACTATGCCCAGGCATGCTAGACCATTGAGCTAGAGGTCACTGCAGCATAATGTTCTTCTAAGTATAGTAGTCAGTTACTGTGTCGAAGTGATTCGCTTCTACCATCACCTTGCAAATTCTAATTTGATAATTATAGTGATTATCAATTGGCATCTCATCACTATTTGATGACGCACAATGACTTGAGGCTAACTAGCACCTAATACTCAAATTTAACAAAAATGCCATGAAGGGAGGCACCATGGCACAGGCTAGCAGGCATAAAGAACTGAATAAACAAAGAAATGTGCAACAGCTTTCAGACTCTTACAGGTTAATTTTTCTCACAAGATTCCCATTCACAGATGGGCCAATGTAGTAAGCCGGCTGAGACACACACAGTCTGAACGGGCATCCATGCAGATCTGCAGCCATTACAGAAGTGGGAGTACCACTCTAGGCTATGTTCATGGGACAGGCCACAACCTTTGTCAGTTGTACGTTTCTTCCACCCAGAAAATCACTCCCATAATGAGAAGGTCTGCACTAACAATACTAAGGTTCCAAGAGAATGCTTTATTATTCAGTACAATAAAGCACTGTATGTTTCATAATAATTAAATTCACTTTGAAAAGGAAAAAGAAATCAAATAAATCGTTATATCTAATTATGTAACACAACTACCAGAAGACAGAAAAGCTGAAGAGCTAAGTACAAAATGAATTTACAAGTGGTTTTATCTACAGTTTGCCTCTAGATCTGCTTTTACACGGATGATCATTCAAGTCTAGAGAATACTCAACAACCTGTTGCAGTTGAAAACCTTTTCTTCCATTCACCTTACAGTATAAGATACTTAATCTCAGTAACTTTATCTAATCTGTTTCCTATGAACTAAGAAGCTGCATTTCAATATGCCTGAAATATTTCTTATTTCTTTAATGCTGAAATAGTTATTATAGAAACATTAGCTGGTTATAGCATAGCATTATGATTCATTCAAAATAGCAATGGCCCATATATTTAGAATGTTCATCTTTTTATCACATAAAAAGATTGGAGTCATGTAATTCTCTCATGCATATGACCACATCATTCCATTAAAAGCTTTCTGTGGCTGTAGCAGAATTTCCATTTTCATGAAGGACTTTTTATAAAAATTGTCATCTTCTCTCTAAAGTAAATTTTTGCATAAAAATGATGAATGTATTAAAATCCATCAGAATTCAGAGTGCAAAAAAACCCGTAAGTTATAAATGAATATAAAATTTGTGGAAACCTAATAGAAGTACTCTGCATTAAGACCTCCATGCTGGTTTGTGTCAAAGAATTTTTAGAGGGCTAACTGTAATTTGCGTTTTCTGCATTATAGAAAAATAAAAATGTATTTTGTTTCTGCATTATATAATTGTTTTATCTTTCATTGTTTAATGTCTTCTAAACTCCATACCTTTATCTGCACCAGTATTTCTCAGAAATAATGTATCTCATTCTCTTTGCTTCCCCTCCTCCTCTTAAATACTGATAGGTAAAACTAACTTGGTGTTAGGAATCTTCTTTAGAATAGTTTGTGAACACTATATAACTCCCTGAGATATATATTACCTAAAACTGATACTACTGCAAATGCTTAGTAATCTGAAACATGCTATCGAAAAATTTTTCTATATTATGTGCTGAACAAAAGTTTCAATTCACTTTTTAATCCAATAAGATGGCTAGTTTACTACTAAACCACAGAAAACTGTTTTACATGGCATCTAAATTGATTCCTGAATCACTGGCACTTGAAACTGCCTTACATGAAAAATTTTTGCATTTTTAATGTAAACAGCAAGAATCACCAGCATTTGTCTTCCAAAGTGAAGCATCATGTTGGCATCTATCAACAACAACTACCGAAAGATAAAAAAAGTTACGTGAATTTTAATTTGCAGAGAGAATTATTTCTGGTATGTCTTGTTTCAGAATAACAATACCCTGTCAGGGCTTGCAGGCCTCAGCATAAGTAGTTTGGGAATAGCAATGACAGTATAAACAAAGCACTGAAAAAGGTTTATGAGGGTGGAGTCCATTATTAAACACTGGATTAAAACTCTTCTGTATCCTGAGGCTCCAAACTTTCTGAGGATGCAGTAGTAAACCCTGAGCTGACAAACTACAGCAGACTTGGCTTATAACCCCTCTTCCTCAACACACAAGCCCATCCAGTTATTAAAAGTGAATGCACCGTTGTTCCCTATGAAATACTTGAAAACAAAGAACTAAAACACAAAGACCATTCCCCTTTATAGAGTATTAACTTCCGCTTTTAATAACTAACCCATCGTCCCACACGATGCAGTTCTGCATTGTCCAACACATACCACTTCAGTCAGACAATGCACACAGCAATAAAACTCAACCCAGCAAAGAAAGTGAAAGCTGCGTTTGTTCAGCATGTTATTTGGCGCAGCCAACTGTAATGCTTCTGCCTGCCATTTATTGTTTACTCTGTCAAAGGATTATTAAGAATTAAGCTACATTTGGCAATTTTTTAAGCAGGAAATTTACATGCAAAGTGACTGACACTTGATATTTAAAGTCTATTGGTCGACTCTGACCCTTCGTTTACAAGTGACTCATTTGATCTCTGATGTGGAAATGCTCAGATACGAATCAATTGCAGTTTTTGTCTCGCGTAAATGTTACTTGGCAATCCAAAAGAAATGAACAATGCTCGAACCGAGATTCACATAGAACAGTACTCATATGTTTAAAGAATTCCTTTTACACGCCTGATTTAGTTCTAGTCGGCGGATTTATGAGTCCCCTTCTCCCAATAACTTATCTCAGTGCACAGTGTTTTTAAACACACACACACACACACAACCAGCAGTTAACTCTTTTGCTGCCTAAAAGAACAGAAATGTACGGACATATTCAAGTAAATAAAAAAAGCACGTTTGGTTCCGATAGAGCTATTGATTCTCTCCAGGAGGTGGGGATAGGGGAAGGACAGGACGAGAAAGGGAAAGAAACATGTAGGTACAGTTTGCAAATCCCTGTTCCATAAAGAAACGATTGTGTATAAGAAACGACCATTTCTACATGAAATCAGCTCAGTGCGAATTCTGCAGTTTACCTCTGATAAGGATAAAGTAAAAGGGTTTCTCTGTACCCGAGCGAGATTCCCTTCCTCTTAGAAGGCAGATGCAGCATTTCTATAAACAAAAATGTCTCTAGCCCTACCTTGTGCCAGTGCTTGCAACATGTGGAGCTGAAGCAACAGAAACGCCCACCATCCCCGACAGAAGATGAAACAGAAGTTTAACTTTATCATCATTCCACCTCGCCTGCTATTCCTTCGGGCAATAATTTTGCGATCCACCTTTCTTTCAACCGTTATTGCCTCACTGATCCCCATCCGATCCGACTGCCTGCCACTCCTGACAGCGCTTTGGTCATTGCTCATTCCGCACCCCGAGGCCGGGCTCTCTTTGGTGGGCTGGGAACATCGCCCGCTGCCTTCGCCCCAGAGTTTGGGGGGAACTGAAGCCCCCACTTCACAGGAACGGCGGACTCCGTGATTTGTGCTCACTTTGCATGCAACCCGAAAGCAGCACTCTGTGTGCCTCCCGGTATGATAATCACCACCTAAGTCAATGTTTCTTGTGGAGGTATTGATTGCACCAAAACAACCAGTCAGAAATGTGAAACACATGTTTCTCTGCACTGTCACATCCAATGCCTTCAACAGAGAGGGAGTAAGTTTACGGGCGTCAGTATTTCAGTAAATCCGGATCCTTCAGCACATCGCTAACAGAAACAGAAAGACTGATCCATCTTAGCCACCAGCAGACAATCCAAAGAGTACCTTTCATACCGCAACAATGATGGAAACTGTTACCCCTGTGATTTTTATGAAGCGTGGTGAGTTGTCCAGCATGTGTCCCACTCTTCTGTAAAAACCTTGCGATGGAAGTGTTAAATTCTCGGGGGAGGGGGGGGAGGGAGGGAAGCGTCAAGGAAAAAAAAAAACCTAATTGAAAGTGTCTCACTATTCCTTGCGCTAAGGATTTATTTCAGACAATTTCAAGATTAGCCATGCAGACAGGGTAGTCTCCAGATATCCCTGCAAAGCTCTGCATAGTTTATATTAATCCGATTTTCCTTTGGATACAAATCTCTACCGTCAATAGAAGGGTTTGAAGGGTCCTCGAGCAGGTAAATTGAGCAGCTCAGGCTGTGATTCCAGCTCTCTGTGCAGTCAGCCAGGCACAGGCCAGCGGCGTTGTCACTTGAACTCTCACGTTCAGCCGGAGGTAGGGAAAACCTCAGTTGATCATATCTCCCCCCTCCTCGAAGACTGGTGCTGGTCTCTTTCTTGCAGGGAGACCACGACAAAAATCACCTCTAACATGGAAAGCGCTTTTCTTCTGGTCGGCTATGGACGCAGCAACGAAACAAACCCTCAGCTGGATAGTGTCCGGGGCGGGGGGAGGGAAAATCTCCCGAAACAAACAGCAACAAGGTGAAATCCTCGCAGCCTTGCTTAGATGGACTCCTGCTTTCCGTGTTTATGCAGCCCAGGGATCCTGGTTCTTCCTCTGAGCGTCTCTCCCTTACAGAAGCTGTAAACACAAGAGGGAAAGCACTATCACAACAGCAGCAGCGGTGGCAATAAAACCGTACTAGG
>NW_009220599.1:14523-26067 GCF_000690835.1 Fulmarus glacialis | reverse complement strand
AAATGACAAGCCTAAGTGTCGGGTCTTGCTCTTGGGTCACAACAAGCCCATGCAACGCTACAGGCTTGGGGAAAAGTGACTGGAAAGCTGCCCAGAGGAAAAGGACATGGGGGTTTTGGTTGATAGCCAGTGAATATGAGCCATCAGTGTGCCCAGGTGGCCAAGGCGGCCAATAGCATCCTAGCCTGTATCAGAACTAGTGTGGCCAGTAGGACTAGGGAAGCGATTGTGCCCCTGTACTCGGCACTGCTGAGGCTGCACCTTGAATACTGTGTTTAATTTTGGGCCCCTCACTACAAGAAGGACATTGAGGTGCTGGAGCGTGAGAAAGGCAAGCAACGAAGCTGGTGAAGGTTCTAGAGAACAAGTCTTATGAGGAGTGGCTGAGGGAACTGGGACTGTTTAGCAAGGAGAAAAGGAAGCTCAGGGGAGACCTTATTGCTCTCTACAGCTACCTGAAAGGAGGTTGTAGCGAGGTGGGTGTTGGTCTCTTCTCCCAAGTAACAAGTGATAGGACGAGAGGAAATGGCCTCAAGTTGCGCCAGGGGAAGTTTAGATTGGAGATTGGGAAAAATTTCCTCACCGAAAGGGTTGTAAAGCATTGGAATATGCTGCCCAGGGAAGTGGTTGAGTCACCATCCCTGGAGGTATTTAAAAGACGTGTAGAAGTGGTGCTTAGGGACATGGTTTAGTGGTGGACTTGGCAGTGTTAGGTAAACAGTTGGACTTGATGATCTTAAAGGTCTTTTCCAACCAAAACAATTCTATGATTCTGTGATTCCATGAAGACAAAAAGATTCCATGAAGACATGGCTTTTCGGTGATACCTCCATAGTTGTTCCTACTGATAGATTCTGACATGATCAAAAGCTCTGTTTTTTTAAAATGGCAAGAAAAATCTGGGGTGTCTTTGTTCAGCCGTTGTTGTAGTTCTGACAGCTACTCTCCTCAATATGAAAGTCAGGAATTAGCTCAATGAAACTATAGAACAGACTACCATTTACAGTAATTAGTACATGGATGCATAGATGTGTATCTAAACATTCTAAATTAATTTACTGTGTCACTATCCAGCAGTTTCAATAAAAGTTCGTGTCTCTCTTTTTCATCATAATATTATCATCTAGCATAAAATTCTTTCAGATGTTCAGGTATTTAGTATTGAGCAATTAGTACATATCTTCCTGTGGCATTTCAATTTAAATTCAGTATCACAGACTTAGTGTCAAATTTTGATATCTGCAGATAATAAAAAATTGCATTAACCCAGGGAAGAAAAAAAAAAGGAGTAAAGAAGGTTTAAATGCATATCTTCTGATGTTCTAATTTTTTCTTCATGTAATGCAGCTGCATCCTGAATTTGACTTTAAATTGTCCTGAAAGACTCTTGGCTACAATAATATGTATGTTACAGTTTTGAAACAAGTCAGTAAGTCCGAAAAATAATTTTGCCATTAAATTAGATATTCTAGCATTCTTAAATCTAAATCACTTCACTTTTTTGATTGTTTTGTTTTTACTATGCATAACATTCTGAATTTTTTGAGACAGTGAAATATATACTGTATACATTACACAAAGATTTTCAAAGAAAATATTTGTAATAATGATCCATATCTCAAAAAAGCAACACCAAAACTGGGTTAAATAATGAGCAAAAAAAATCTAGGTTGTCTATAAGCCTATATAAGGAAACTGAATGTAATATGGAGAAAGAGACAGGGAAAGGTGAATTGTCACATAGTTACAAAAATTAATGGTAGGAGCCAGTTATAGAGATGCAGTTTTTTCTAACTGCTAGGAACACCTGAAAAGCTTTACCTGCCTGAAGTGTTTCTAACCCAAGGAAACCATACAGAAGACTAATCTATAGTTTTCCAATAAAGACTGATTGGCAAGAGTACCCTTCTAAGGTAGTGATTATAAGAGATGATGGCAAGCAGAGTTAGGAAAACAAGTTCAGGAAAGAGAGAATTTCAGTGCTGATAATTAAGCTGAGATTCAGAATGAGGAATTCTCAGAGTACATTTGTTATCTGAAGTGCTGCTGGCTTAGAAAGGAAAGCCAGCATCACCTGCTTATTCAACCCTATTTTTTTCTCTGTACTCCAACCACAACATACCCCTCCTGGAAACTCCTATTCTCATGTCATCATTTTCATCCCATTTAAAAATTGGTCTATTGTCAGTGTTACCAACCTCAATATTCTGTTTGCTTGAGTGGTAGCCCTCAAGGCATGTGGGAGCAACCTGTAAATGCACTGTTCTTGCATTAGAATCTGCTTTACTAATCAAGTTCAACCCAAAATAACATGGTAGCTAGAGAGGTACAGCCATCACTTTCACTCAATTACACTCACAGATAGAAGGCAATTATTATTACAATCATTTAATCATAAGTAATTAATGCCGGGGACCGTATTTTTCCATGAGCGATTGTCTGCTAAATACACGCTATGCTTAGGTGAACGTTTATTGTGAAAGCATGCAATGGTCCAAACTAAGTGCATACTTAATGCACATCTTCAGCTGGTGTAAATGAGAAAAGTTCCATCAGCTATAAAAGAATAATAAGCTAGATCCAAAATAAGTCTCAGGGAAGAGATGCTGATCTCCTACTTTGGTGCTGAAGACAGGATTTTGAAAATGCCTTCTGTTGTCAAATCCTGGAAGCACTTACCTTACATTAACACCTCCACTTCGAACCCTGTAACTGCCTGTACGTCTAAATTAGTTCTCGTGCAGAAGTAGGAGTCCCTGCCAGGGAATATCTCCTGTTGATTCAGCCCTTCTTCTACTTTGAAATCTGTGTTCAAAGCCTGTCTAAGGATGAAGCAATGGCAATAGGAATTGTGTAGGGCACCCCAGTGCCACCGCTGAGGCCAAACCCATCAGAGCACTAAATTGCAAATATAACTATAGGCATTGCCAGTGGGCGTCCTGGAAGACATGCAGAAGCCTGGCCATTATGCACATTAATTCACCACCAGAGGAAAAATTGCTTCTTCAAATCTGAAAGCAGATCAAAGATCATACCGTACTCATGGCCTCTTGCATGGCTTCTCTTTCAGTAGATTTAGAGATACCTACCACATTCAGCACAAACAACAATTAAAGCCATTTCCACAAAGAATGTTAACAAAACTTTTTTTTTGTGAATTGCAGAGGAAAGACATAAAAAAAGGGGTGAGGCCTGCTATAAGCACCACTGTTGTGTGACTAGGCCTGAAGGAATCATGAAAGGCCCAAAAGTGAGAGAAGGTGGTTGCCGTGGTCCTGCAGGGGAAGATGAAATTCTGGTTTCAAATGGCTGTTTGTCATCACAAACAGGATAAATGGCTTGACAGAATCTGCTGGTCTGTCCAGGATGTTTATTTTAACATTCTTGTCACAGCCTCCAGGAGTGTTCATGTGTTTTATACAAAAATCATTGACTTCAGAAACCCAGATCTGGGAACTGGGACTGGAATCACATGGTTTTCAGTTTTGACATCTTTTTAGTTCTTCTGTGTTTCTATCTGTGCAGTGATCCATTTTCAGGAGAAAAAGAGAAAAAAGATTGTAAACCATATATCCATCTTTGTGGAGGTCTTCAGCATTTTCAGTTTATGAAATAAGATCCTGCCTCATCTTTTTTTCCATTCCAACAAATATTTAAATAGATCATACAAGTAAAGCAGAGAAAGAAGAAAAGAAATTGAGCAAGTCTTTATTCAGAATATATCTATAGCCTAGTACTTGATGCAATCTTGTAAGAAACATGCATTCAAGTTTCATCAAGCACTGAAAGAATCTAAGGAAAAGTTTCTCATATGGTGAATGGTTCTTTAATCAGTGAACTGTTAGAAAAAATGTACAGAACCTTGTTATTCTGTATTTTGTGTGAAGAGATTGGCTTGAACCCCTGTTTTCAGGACATGTTCACCTATGAATCCAGTGAGAGGGACAATACTCTTGAAAAGGTGAGGCTTAAAGGACACTCGTCTCAGTGCTCAATGCAACCCCAAGCTAAATAGGAGTCTAAATTCACTGGGTTTGTTGCTCCTCTCTCTTCATTCCCCAAGTAAATCTGTGCACTCAAGCTACTTAGTAGAAAACCCCAAGTGCACCATAAGATGCTAAATAAGTAAAAAAAAGTATATTTAAATTTCTTGTGAATCACATTCTTTAAAAATTACTCCTTCTTCCTTCTGGGGCATAGGTAATGCACCAAACTGACAAAGAATATCTAGATACGTGGGGAATCAGGATTCTTTAAGTGAACCATTGTCTCTTTACAGAGTTAGCCTTATAACTATTAATATTTCCCACAGTGTATTTCCATGTTTCAGTGTGGTGCTGGAATGCACATGTATCTCTATATACTTATGATGTGTACTAAAATTGGTAAGAGTAACTAAACATTAAAAAAAAAAAAGAAAGTACTAGCTGCACATTTATAATGTAAGGACGGCCATCACCTTTCTCTGATTAACTAGAAAGGCTATCAAACCTAGAAAATGGAAAAGGTAGTTAAGAAGAAAAAGAAGGATTTCACTCCCCGCCCCCCCTTCCCTTGGTAATAATAATTCATTCTAAACAGAACCAAGAAATAAACAAAATTAAACAAAAAAAGTCAAATTCACTTTATCTTCCTGCCATCTTACTATATGTATAAAAGCATTCTGTAAGCAAAAAACACTAATATATAATTGGGAGACAGAATTCACTGCAGCTATTTTACAGCTGCACAGTGATAAGTTGTATTTTAAGTCTGACAATTATAGAGCTTACACTCATAAAAAAATCAGAAGTTATCATAACTGTCCACAACAATGGTTTTGTGGTTTACTGCAATGAATAAAATCCATGTGATTTCATTTAGGAGTGAAGTCCCTAAAAAAGTTCATATGTGAAAGACCACAGATTTGAAAGACTGAGGTCAACCTTCCAGGCTTTATAAGGAGGAACAGCCTTATGCCATGTTTACCTGAAAAAGAATAACATTCATTTATTTCTGTGGCACCCATTTTTGTTAGTAAAATAGGTTATTATTTCAACATATTTTCCTACTGTATATCGCCAGAAAAAGAATATGAAAGAAATCATACGTGATAAGGTGAATTTTTCCATGTTCCCTAATGTGAATTAACCACCAACATGGGTAAATGTGGACAAAAAAAGCTTTGTGTAAAACATATTAAGGAAAAAAGAAATAAACACTACAACTGTTTGTTCAAATGGATCCCTAGAAGAGCTCCAAAAATTCTTGATTCTGTGGAATTACAGTCCTGGTAATAATTAGGCAGAATGTAATCTACTCAGTAAACTGTAGTGGCTCAAGGTAAGGTTTTAACATGCCTACTTCAGTCATTTGATACATATCAGTACAGATCGGGGAAGTTTTGAAGCACTCGCCCAGTTTTACATAACGTCTTAGGAAAATTTGAACACAATAGACATATTTTGTGATCACAAATATGAACAGGCATTCTGCAGTTTTGATATGTTCTAGCTTATTGATAGAAAGGCTAGCATAAATCAGAACGCTGTGCTGCTGAAAAGTTGCAAGGGGATTGTTTTGAGAGCAGATGGCAGAATGAATTCCCTAAGACAGTTAAGGGGGGACTACACAGAGGCTTTCCTGGGTGATTTTTCTAATGTTTGTGAAATTGAGAGATTTTGAAATAAAATCTAACTATATACAAAGACATGGAAAACTGATTACGAGGTTAACACAGCTGTTCTCCGGGGTTCGTTTTGCTAATACCCAAATTCCATGAAATTGGAAGAGGGGTAATGTTCCAGCTCTGCCCATTAATGAGATGTGAATAAACACCTTGATATCTATCCTTTTTAATCTGATAAAAAGTACAAATTTATTGACACTCTGTATTCACGTTGATTGTGCTCCAAGCTCTCTCTTTCATGTTTCCATTCCATTCTGAAGGATTTTTTTTTTCTTTTTTTCTTTTTAGCCTTTATTATCAAAACACATTATTTGGCTTTTGCTCTTGGGCAGAAAGACTCCTTAAAGTTAGAACCAACAATAAAGACAAATCAGAATTAGAAATAAGGCACGATGTTTTAACTACAGTTTTTCAAACAGTGAGGGTATTAACTAAAACCAGACTTTCATCGATAATTGTACTTCATTATTGAACATTTTAAACAAAATAAATATTCAACATTTTTTCTTAAAAGATGGACAAGCCTTGGCTACTCTTCTTAAAGATCAAGTCAGTTCAAGGAACTCCCACAGGTTTTGGTATGAATAAAGACAGATGAAAGAACAACTTTTTTTTTTCTTCATTTTTTTTTCTGGACTTAAAATCTCAGTGCTGATTCCCAAATCACTGTCTAGTCATAACTTCGGACACTCATTCTTCACCAACCCATTTTCATAAGATTTTCTCAGGCATTTGACAAAACACAGAATAACACTAAACTAATTGAATGCACACATCTAAATTAAACAGTTCCGGTGCAGAAGTTGGCATTTGTATTGGCTTAGCAATAGTCCACTATTCATCAGACTGAAGTTAATTCTTTGATGCTTCCTTTTTCTCTCATATTGAAATGGAGTTGTCTTAGTTAACTTTCTTGTGGCTAAGCCTGTCCTTCTTATAAAACATCCAGAAGAATTGTGACATTTCTTGGCAGCCTGAGCAGTAGTGTCAAGCACCAAATGAGCAAGCATTCAGTGCTTAACCATGCATAGTCATGGCCCCGTGCATAGCCATGGCCTCAGGATTGTTGCACGCTGGCTAGGCACTGCAGAGGAACTTGCATTGCCTCTTCCCTTTTCAAACTAAATCTCCAAATCTGCCCATCCATGGTCACTTTGCATAGGGGTGAAGGCTCAGTTTAGCCAGCTTAACTTCAGGTAATTACTGAAAACATGGTAGGTTCCTATATGAAAAGACACAGACTCCTCCCAGAGGATAAATGAATCATCCTCTGGAAATGCCTATTTCTTCATAGAGAAAAACTAGGTAATTGTGGCCCTAATTTCAGTGCTTTGAGTAGCTGTCTTAAATCAGATGGATAAAACCAGGCATAAATTTACACTAGAAGTATGCTGGGGCTCCTGTTAGAGATGCATAGAGTAAGGCAAGAGGCAAAAAAGATGTTCATGCTGCATTATTAGGACCAAGGAAGATCTAAACTACAGAGGAGAGGGAGACATAGGATTGAATCATATGGAAAAGTATTTTAGGGAAGTAAGTACTGTAAATATTTTAAAAGTCACAGTTTTCAGTGAACAAATGAATTTTTAACTGAAAGGCATTTTTCTGTTTGCAAGTTTTCACTGCTTTTTTACTGTGCAAACAAAATAGGATTTCTGTTTTTTTAAAACACAGAGGAAACACTGACTGTCCCTATGTTACAGGGGAAGTAAGTCACAGAAGAAAGACACAGAAAATCTCAAATGATGACATAAGTTTTGAGACCCTGCAGCATACTTGGTGTTAACTGAGACCACTGTAATAGGTCAAACTCAGTGTTCTTTGCACAAAAGTGGAGATAATTTATTTTTTAGTACAAAGTCCTCACAATATACTTAGGAACGGATTTTTATTCTTCCTGGTTTTAATTTAAACTAACCCAGCCATAATATGAGAATAAAGTAACTGAACACTTTCACATCCTTTATATTTATTCAGATTTGTTGCTAAGGGTCAAATTCTGTCCTCTGATGTGCATCTCGGGAAAGATTTAGTGTCCAAAGACTTGAAAGAACATAGTCTCTGACTCATTAATTTTGCTGTAACCCTAACTTACTTCCCAAAGGAACTGCTGCCTTCTGATAGATTTGTAGAGAGATTTCTGTCTCCGTATGGCACACAAATGCAGTTAACCTTAAATCAGTGACAATACCAAACCAAAAGATACCATGAAACACTTCAGTGTCTTTTCCTACATAGAGCAAATTTGACAATGGTATGTTTCTCAGCTTACCTTCTATCAACAACAAGAAAAAAAAAATTAATCACAGAAGTCAAGAAGGCTACAGAGATGTTATATTCTACATGACAGGTGCTCTTCAACACTGGTCTATACACCTGGTTTCCCAATCATTCCTCTCAGCGAACACACAGGAGAACAACACAGTTTCTTTTAACCTAGAAACCCAGGCCTACTTGTCAAGGAGTAGGAGCAAATAGCTCAGAATTCATCTCAGAATAAAGTCAGGACATGACTGGAGCATGTAGCCTAACCCATGAAACGGGATTCACTCTTGCATTGCATCTCAACTTTGAAATAGCCAAAGAGAGACAGATCTCTCCTTAGTGAGAGAGTTGAAATATCTGGGTCCGTGTTTCCGGTCAGTCTAGAAATTTCCTTTGGCAAAATCCATAGGCTTTCTTGCAATTTACACCAAAGAAAAATATGGACTCAAATCTTTCCATGTCACAGGTGATACCTGCTAAAAAATCAGTAACGCTGGCTCATGAAGATTTGATAAGTAAATTCATTAATACTTCTGAGATTCTCAAGCAGAAGGACAGAAGTCCACAAAACCAGGTATTTCAGACCAGAATAACTCCAAATTAATTCTCCAGGTTTTTGTGATGGATAGAAAATACATAACTGTAGGGTAAAAGAAAGTGAGCCACTATTAAACAGCACAGCTTCTTGCCACCGCACATGTATTTATATATTGCAAATCTTTAATGTATTAAAGTTTTTTTTTATTTCCTGAATTCCTCCCAGACACACTGAATTTCTGATAAACAGACTGTCAAAACATTCCACAGAGCTTCCTATATTTGATATTTAGGTAGCTGTGAAAGCACTTATTTTTCAAGATTTGTTCTGCTACAACCTGAAGGGACTGGGCTCTCCATCTCTCAATTTTCTATATTTTATAGCATTGTTAGCATCATTCCAATTATGTTTGCTTTGATCTTGATGCAAAAGCCAGAATTCTGAAAAGTAGTAAGGACGTTTTACTTCATGTATATCAATGAATAATTCACTATGAAGTCACTCACAGCTCATTTATCAGTACACCTCAGCTTTATTTGGGTTGAAGTGAACTTTTAAAATCATCAAGCAGTAACTTTGGAAAAAACAACAACAGTGTTGTTTTTTTTTTAATCAGAAAATAAATTATATATTTTAAACGTCAATTTAAAAAAAAAACAGAAAATAAATAATTAATCTACATACGGTTTAAAACGTGAAAGTAAAGATAAAGATAATGAGAATGGATTAGCATCAGTCCTAAAGCTATAGTCCCCTAGCTTGGCAGATCCATGTGCAATGGCACTCTGTAAGAAGAATCTGCACCGTCATACTATGTCCTTTCTCTTGCTTCCCACTTTATTTTATCAATATTCAGTGAGTGTGAGCTATATTAAATGCAAGGTTTTCCCTGTGTACTACGGATTGAGAACACTACCTAACAGATCACAGAATGCAGGAAGTACAGCCTGCAAAATGGAATCTGATAGACCTTCCCTGAGTATAGTATTCTATCAAACCCATTTCTAGATGTTTTTTACATTGAGAAATCTGTAGACATCTAACGATGTTATAACCCAGAGTTACAGCAATTTCAAATATTTTTTTTTCTTTTCTCAACTTCCTCACAAAAATCCCATTTGGATGTGATCAGGAGAGTCCAGGAAAGTATGGGGGTAAGAAAGAGGTTTGGGGTTTTTTTTTCTGTTTTTCAGTCTTCCTCCTGATTAGACTAAAAAAAAAAAACCAAACAAAACAAACCTGTGTACTGTTTTCCTGTGGATGCATTAAGAGCTTACTTACGTTTTCCTGGAAGAACCGAGAAGTCCAGTTGTCTCACTGAAGAATTGGATGGGCAGCAAAAGTATCAGTTCTATTTTTTTTGGTGTACCTCCAAAATGCTAGATTTAATTCTCAGATTATTTTAACAGCCTGTGCTGAGAGAGGAATGACTTCAACTCTCCATTACTCTTGGCTTTCAAATTGTGGAGCTAGAGTTAAGCTATTGTAACAGCTTTTTCAATCTTTTCAAATGTGCACTTGAATTAAGAAGTGCAGTCAAGTTGGTAAATTTAAATTGCCTTGACTCTGAAAATGTCAGTTCAAGCTGAAACAAAATTGTTTTGAAAACTAGTAATTTAATACAAATTGACTATATTACAAAGTAAGCATATATTTGAGTATGCAAGCCCCATCTAATCCTATTCATTATACTCCCTGAGAACCTGTGAAAAATTAATATTCTATACCACTTTTCCCTAGGAAACAGTATCAAATATGTTATCACACGAAAGGAGAGAAAAATGTGTGTTGTAAACCCACACAATCTGATGACCAATTTTCTTTCTTGTGTTATTCCCACATAGCAAAGAAGCATAGTACTGTCCCTTTCATCCTTTGTCAAACAACGAAGATTTATAAGGGCCCAAACCAACTTCCAAATTCCAAATTATGCGGGATACATAAAGCACTCAGATAATTTTAAAGAAATGCATTTAAGTTGCTCTGCCTTCTCTGTAGAGTCACTGGAGCAGAAGAAACACCTTAACGGAATGGAAATGGGTGTAGTGGCTGGGAAAGCTTGTCTTTCTTCATTGTCTGGTCGTTAGCACTGATGAAATAAAATAAAAAAAAATCTTCTGGATCTCAGTTCCTTTGGGACTCATTGAGGATATTCTCAAAAAATCAGCTTACCTATGTGATACTATGCACTCAGCACCTGGCTTACGCTGCCATCCTCATCTGCTAAATTCACTATCCACTTCTGTCTGATTTTGCAAGAACAGTGTAGCGTTCGGTCTGGTGCAAAAACCTGGCAGCACAGGCTGTTTCTTTAAAATGCTGCATTTTGTCCCATTTTAAATAAGCAATGGGGCTTCCACCTCCTCCCCTGCAAGACTATTAGCATTAAGTTTTTCTCATATGCTATGCTCCTTTGTATTACTAATTCACATATTTTATTATGTTCATTAATAATATGCATTGCTATAATAATAGGTATTTAAGACTCCTTTCCTTCAACTAGCAAATTTTCTTGTTGTGAGCATGTTGTTATTGATGCTTGAGAGACTGTGTCATAAGCACAGTATCCTAAGTGGGTATTTTTTCACTGTAGCGTGACTACACTTTTCTGGTATTAATTTAGCCCTTCCTATATACTTCTTCACAATGATTATTGGCTTTGCTTTGCTGGATTATTATTCTTACTGACACTGTAATTGCTATCATATATAGCAATCTGTTTATAAATAAACATGTGGATGAACAGCAGAAAACAAGCCACTAAAATAATGTAATGAGGAGCAATTTGCATTTAGCCAACATCACAAAATTACACAAAGTACCAAGAGAGAAATAAATATTTTTCATATTATATCCAAAACTTTAAACTTCTTTTCTAAAGAATCCGAGGCTTTATTGATCACTTACTGGGAGTAAGCTCCGATCTGAGATAGGGACGTACTGTTAACCGTGGCAGTAAACCAGACTTCACCACAAATAAAGCTGCCTAGGAAATCATTTTTCCATCAAGATTTACTCTGCAAGTTTTCATAAACTTTCTCATACCACAGTTGAACAAACAAAGGCCTTTCAA
>NW_009220599.1:0-14506 GCF_000690835.1 Fulmarus glacialis | reverse complement strand
AAGAGCTACGTCTACTCCAGTATGACAAACGGGTGAGAAGGGGCTGGCGGGGACTGGAGCCGAGCATCCCCCCGGAGGCCTGGGTTCAGGTCCCTTACATTAATGAGGCAAAGCAGGGGTGTGAACTTTTCTCAATATCCGAGTGAATGCCAGTTACCGAATGATACAGAGTAGGTATTTCCTCTCTTTTCTGAAATTGATCGATGGATGTGGGAAATATTCCTTGGGACAATCTTCACTGGAACTGGCATGTTTCTGAACAAATTATGATTTTGCTGAACTTGTGTTTTCTAACAAAAAAACCCTCTTTCTTGAAAAATCCGTTCTTACAGTTCCAGCTGTATACTAGAAAACAAAACACAAGGCTTGTCAGTGAGCACGTTGAGCCAGATCTCAGCTGATGAACTCTTGCCCCAGTGCAGCTTATCATTACAGAAACGGTGTATCTTTATTTCCTCTTTGCTCACAAGATATTCAGTATTTGCTTTTCAGAATATTTTCCTCCATTAAAATTTTCCCCCTAATTTTCATTTTTTCTTGTTTCTTGTCCCCCACCCCTTCCTTAACTTTGTTTTCTTATTACAACTTATTACTGGTTGTTCAGCATTTTCAGCTACATAATAGGGGAAAAAAAAAAAAGGTTTGGTCTTTCAATGGAAAAAGTTAGGCTGCTTTTACTCTGTTGAGAAAATATTCAAACATTTTTCAAAGTATATTATAAATGTATTTTAACCTGCAGTATTTATTAGAGAAACCCCTAATGAAATTAAGTTGGTGCCTGAGAGCAAGCTGAGCTCTGTTGATTTATGCAGGCAAAGGGTCTGACCCCAAGAGTCCTTGCTATAACAGAAAGAACAATAAAGCCAAGAAAATACAGTCTTTACATGGACATACATCAGTATATATCGAATACTGAAAGCCTGGAAAGCAGCATTTCGGTCAGACTTATAAATAATTTCCATTCAGCACATCTCCTTAGAAAAAGCCAGCAAATTAAATAATTAGATATAGAGTCGTGGTTGACAATTTAATTTGTTTTAATGAGGACAGCAATATATCTGTTTTCAGCACAAAGAAACATTGTGCTTTGACAAAAGCACATTATGTTGTCTCACAAGAAAGTGCTGCAGAAACAGCTATTGAGGGCATAATAATATAAAGTGAAAATATGATGAAGATCTTTTTTCTAGTGTCATTTTATTTATGAGTATTACACATCAGAGGTTGCTGGGGCATGGTACTCTTTTACTTACAGGTTCACTAGAGAAGAGAAGGATCATAACTTAAAAAAGACAACACTTCAAATACATTCAGCCATTCTTCCCCCTCATGCGTGAATGAGTAAGTATTAATCTACTTTCAGCTATCACTTCAACTGCTAAAGTGACAGTATTCTTTAATTCATTTTTGTCACAATTTTAATAGTGGCAAAATGTTAGAGAATAAAAAAAGAATTGCTGTCTAAAGTTAGCTTCCACTAGAGCTGATCCTACCAGGACAAGGCCAGGCCAAAAACAAGGTCTGATTCTGCGCTTACTGACATCTTACACAAGCCCAGGAATTGATCATGACTGCAATTAATACCTGTTGGAGCAGTATTTGCCTGAGAAACATTAATGTTATATAAGATAAACTCTACTTACTAAACTGTACTAGTATCTGTCTTAGCTCACAGGTATCTCCATTTCTACTTCTATGGAAAAACACCAATTAGGCAAGGTCATGATGGATGGGGATCCTCAGAAATTTTGTTACTCTGTTTAAAAAATAGGTTTCTCATATAATTTATTTCCTGTGTTGTGATCTAAACCCCTGTGTTCAATATTAAAATATTATCTTTTTTCACAATATTTCCCAGATGTTTCTGCTACTGCAAATGGGATTTGAAGCCGAAATACAGGAAAATTTGCACCGTTCCCTTCCTCTTAGCCGACTGACACAGCTGAAACAAGGAGGAGTGGTGCTGGGAAGGCAGGGAGCCACCTGCTCCTGCACCGGCCTCCGCAGCCGGAAGAGGAAACTTAGGGGCAAAGACCATCATCTGCTCAATCCTTCACCTGACCAGCAGCAACCACTATTGGAGGTTGAAAGCATCAGTAGGACATCTCCACCCACTAAAAAAAGGGACCCTTCCTGACCTCCAAGCCAGCCCAGCCAGAGCCAGGGGAATTCATGAGGAGCTGAGTCAGCTATTTCACACAGCTACATTTTGGTATGTCCTAAAGCAGATTAAGCACAGCACAAAATGTGATAGCCTCAGTGTACTTGCACTGCTGGACACTGTCTTGAGAAATCAATCTTAAATAGCAAAGCTTTGAAAAGATTTATATAGTTTAAACAATGAGAAATCAAAAGATAGAGTAAGTTGACAGAATATAAACAATTTGATTTTGGATCACTCCCAGTTCTCAGTTTCCCAATCCACACAGATAGAAATAGTATTTGTAAGCAAAATTAGGAGGCAATATGCTGACTGTGTCTTGCTGAGAATTAAATCCCTAGCAGTACTTTTTGTTGGACAGAGCAGAGTTATGCAGTCTAAAAGCAGAAATGACATCTTTCATGGCCACCTTAAAAAATCATGATTTCAAAGTACTATTAAAAAAAAAGACTTACAGTTCCAGAAGGGTAAAAAGGCATAGGAACTTCAAAACTGTCAGTGATGAAGTATGAAACAAAATTTAGTTAACAGCAAAGAGGACTTTAGTTCTTTACTTTGTAACTTGCAATGGAGCCCAAGTGCAGCACAATGTCCTGTGCTATTAAGTAAAGTGATTAGATGTAAAGACGGAAACTATAATTTAGTGCATCCCGTTAACACTCGGAAAGATGTCACACTTCTTGAGGATTTCCCACTAAAAAAACCATCATAGAAGTATGGTACAGGGATGTGACCACTGCTTACCACCCTACAGGCGTGTATCGCTGCAAACCCTCATGCTTCTTGTCCCTCACACTAAAGTCTGGAACCAGATTTTTGTTTGCGTAACACCCAAAAGTCTCCTAAACCTAACCTTTACATAATCTTCAGAAGACTGTTACTCTCATGTCACATTAAACATTTATTCCAGGACTAAATTACACAGCTGCCTGCTTCCACCAATAACATTGTTCTGCTGGGTGTTTATTTTCTTTAGGTTTTTTGGTTTGGGGTTTTTTTTCTGTTTCTTTCTTATGTAATGGTGACGAACCTTAATGAACATATGCTGCCTCTTACCGTATGACCAGTCCTAGCAATACACACTAAGGTTAAACTTAAAATGCTTTATTAGAATTCCACCAATAACTCCTGAATAATGCATTTACTAGACTCCCTACAATATAACCTATAATTTACTGTACAAGATGTGATAAATGACAAAAGATGAACTCTTCAGAATATTTTGGAATGTCGTTCGGTATTCACTTCACATGCTTCCTTATACAAAGTACCTTACAACACTTACCATCCTTGCAAAAAAACCCCTAGCTCTAGTTATTAATATCTTTATTTAAATGCAGATCTTGATTTCCCCTGGAGACTGGTAAAGCTCCAGCATTGAGCTATCAGGGGAAGAGCAAACTTTGAGTCATATATTATCTGCAAAGAAAGAACTTTTCTAGAGTTTGGTGGGTTGGGTTTTTTTTTTTTTGGTTGGTTTTTTTTTGGTATGCGGGCAATCTATAATTGTACATGTTTGCCTTTAATACCATACTGTGCTTTCAGTCATAGGACACTATGCAAAGTAATTGCTTTCATATATGAGTCAGTATGCAGATTACAATCTGTAAATGTAACAGTAATAAGGGTGATAATAATGCTTGGCTCTCCTATAAAATTCTCTTATCAACATAATTCAATAAGTTTTAAATGGAAATATAATTATCTTCAGTTTATGGATGGGGAAACTGAGGCACCGAATGAACTTAAAGATTGAATTTCAGTCTTTGCAAAACAGGTTATTAAGTTTTCTTTCTTCATAAATTCTTTATTCCAACTGTTTAATTGAAACAGAAGTGTTACAAAGGCCTGTAGCAGGTGTTGACTCAACATGATTTCTTCTCAGTATGCTGTCAGCTGACTTAGAACTAGTGCAGAACAGGAGAATCTATTTTAAATGTCTTGTTCCAGACACAATGAAGTCAACAGTACAGCCACTGAAATGGAGTCCCAGGTGTTTTTCCTTACTATGACACTAGACTGTAATAACCACTTCTTTAATCACATCATAAGCTTTAATTTAATCACAGTACACGCCCCCTTCTCCCCTCCTGCCAAAGCCTGGAAGAAATGTTACAAAGCAGTAGACACAAAAAAGGTTTGTGATTTAAATGCAAAATCAGAATAACTCTGGTGCACAATCTTATTTAAGATTTGAAGCTGTTAAGTGGTTACAGAGATGACACAAATTTGAAATGCAGAACACTTTCTATTAAGAACAGGCAAACAAAATGTCTAAAAGAGAAAGATACATTTTCTAGGTATGGTCATTTGCTTCATACTGAACTGGTCAGCACTGAAACAGAGGATATGACCTACAAGAGTTTTTGATGCTCTATTTTAATTCTTTTCTGAAGTCAAGAGGACCTTTCTTTGCTCAAAAATGTTGCCATGTTGCAAAATAAAGATCAGTGGTTTGCAGAGATAAGGGTTAGTATGTATCTTCTAATACAAAAGAGCACCACAAAGGAGGAGAGTTTGATAAACTCATTTAAGAATTATACGCACTTTATGCTGAACAAAGAGTGGAAACAAAAGGAAAAGGGTGCCAACTTAATCCTACAGGTTAGAAGATATGGAAACATTCTAGATGGCAGGAGGGAGATGAGAATGAACAAGATGAGAAACACAGGTTTAGAGGTCCGGGGAAAATTGCACATGTGGAGAAGGTCCTCCTGTAGGAAATAAATCCTATTTTGTGGAAAGGAACAGAAAACTGCTGAAAACAGCTGCCTGGCCAGTCTTGCAGGATAACGATGGCTGCTCACAAACAGATATAACTTAATAAGTTGGAAAAAAAAGAAAAGTATTTTTTTCAAGGACTCATTACTGAGGATAGAAGGAGTATCCTACATTAACAGATAATAGGACAGATTGTTTTTTTTCTTTGAGGGGGATTCGACTGCCTTCGTTTAGGAATGTCAGCAATGTGCTGGCAAGTCTAGTGAATGAAAAGAAATAATCATTTCCAGAAGATGACTCGTCTAATCATTAAATGAGTCCTACCCCTGAACATGAGAGATGGTATTCCAGTTAACGAAACTTTATCCAGGCTGTTTCTTCCACCAGCAGAAAGATTCCAGATGATTACTCATTCCATCTTAAGAGTGTTGCCTCTAAATTTGGAGAATGGAGATACCTTTCTCCACTGACTATAGAGAAAGCCTACAGAGCAACTTAGACTAGATGCCTGACTTACATTACTAAAATAAATATTATCCACAGCATAAAAAGAAGATTATTTATGCATCTCTAGTAATTGTGCAAGAATTTATTGGTGATGGTCCATTTTAGTACAAGTGCCATCTGAATTCATAGAACTTGTGGAGAATCAGCTGACTCAGCCAGTCAGAGGACATTAAACTAACAACTACCAAGGAGGGTGTAAAGCAGAAACAAATGAACACTCGTTTAGCACAAAATCAAGACATCAAGAACAAAATTAATCAAGGCACCAAGAAGCTTGAACAGAAATGCTTTAGCTGCCTATATATGAATGCTAGAAGCCTGGGTAATAAAAAAGAGAAATTGGAATTGGAATTGCTCTTTTATGATCTAGCCGGTATTACTGAGACCTGGTGGGAAGATTTGCATGAGTAGAATGTTAAAATCACTAATATACTGTATTTAGGCAGGATCTAGTGAGCAAAAAAGAACAAAGGTACTTTATATCAAAAAAGGGGTATTACCTGTGCCTGAGTTCTCTGGTAACTCAGAAGAAAACCATTTTGCATGTTCATAGATTCATGCTCTAACAAACAAACAAATGAACAAAAAAAGCTTAATAAGGTACTAGTTGGTGTCTGTAATAGACCAACAATTTAGTCCAGTGAAAAGGATGGCTGACCTGTAAAGCACTGATTTCTGCTGCATAGGTGGAAAAACTGCATTACAATGTATGACTTCAACTTGAATGGCATATGTTGGAGGTCTCATGATCCTTCTGATTTCTAAAACTCATCGAGAAAAAAAATTCATAATAAAATAAATGTTGCATCCTAAATATTCTGTTTGTTACAGTTACCTCAAACAACCAAGCAATTCTGAAAATACATACAAACATACACACCCATCCCCCCCAAAGGTTGCTTTTTTGCACAAATGATTATGACTTAATTACATCTGTCACAGGTAAACAACAGTAAGTCCAAACAAGTTAGATATGCATTCTCATCCAGTTTGTGAATGACACCAAACTGAGGGGAGCAATCAATATGTTGGAGGACATGACTATCATTCAGAGGGATTTCTACAGGCTGGAAGAATGGGCTTCCAGGAATGTCAGGGAATTAAAAAATGACAAAGTCATAGACCTGCATCTGCAGAGGCAGAACCCCCTATGCTGGTACAGATGGACTGGCTTGGTAGCAGCTCTGCTGAAAAGGTCCTGTAAATCCTGATGGACTGGAGGCTAAGCTTCCTTTAGCAGATATTTATTACTCTTCCTGAATATTTTACTGTAGCGCTCTCGAAGACTCCAGTCAAGAATGGAACCCTAGGTTAATGTTAGAATATGGCATCTTCACCACTAAAATTAAAGCTCAAACTGATCATTAAAGGCCATAAAGCCAGGAAATAATTTCTAAATGAAAAATATGTATATAAGTAAAATTTGTGAGTTCACTAAAAAACATCCATGGAACTTGGCATAGCACTTTTAAAGCCAGTTCTTAGGACAGGAACATGCTTTATTGCTATTTTTCTTTTCTGTTCTGAAGTACGTTCTCAAAATGACATACTGCTAAGATTTAGAAAACCCTCTGCCTTGAAGGAAGAAAAAATGCTTTCCTTCTTAACTGGCAAACTAGTATGAAACAGATTCAATAAAAGCAAAGGCAATGACAAAGTTCAGTGTTATGGTGCATAACACTAATCCATAGGTCATTCTCACAGCAGAATTAACCTGGGGTTTTTTGTGTTGTATGGGGTTTTTTGGGGGGTTTTTGGGGTTGGTTTTTTTTTTTAGCTCTAGTATAAGGAATTCAACAAAGAATTGCTAAGCTGTACAATGAAAATACTAATTATTACAATACAACATTTTTCCTTTTCATCAATGTTTACCTGTATAGAGCTTTTTTGGTTTTGTTTTCTTTTTTTTTTTCCTTAGGGAGTGATGCTATACTAATACGATTGCATGCTTTTCAGCAGTGGGAGGCTGTATAAGAAATGATGTGCCAATGACTGAACTTTGAAAAAATTGGAGGCAGAAGGGAAAAGGAGAAATATTTTGGGAGATTTTGAAATAGCTTCTTGCATAGCTGGTGTAATGGATATGATGTGAATTACTGGTCTGAGTTAGAATGTTTTGCTTTTTTCGAGATGGATAGAAATAGTAACTTTTTAAAAAATTATTTGGAATGTAATGTTTCTTTGACTGAGATGTTGAAAACTGATTTTAAAATTCATGGATTTTTATGAAAACTAATTTAATTTGTAGAAGAAAATCATATTTTTTTTTATTAGTACCTGCTCTTTCTGTAGTTTCAGTCAATTTAAAGATGGTTTATATATTCTACAACATGCAATTTACTGAGCCTTCTAATTATACTAAGACTCCTCCAATATTAAAACTTTATTCCCCTGCAAATTTATAAGTTTGAAGTTTCTGTAATATTATTTCATTGTGCTACAAAAAAGCAAAATATCACCTTGTTCTAGATGATCCTCACAGAAATGGTTAGTGCTCGAAAAAAATTAAGAATACCTTTACAGCTGCAAAAAGTTACTTGGCTCCATAGTCACATGTGTTCTGCCATCTGAGTACCAGAGAGTAACAGTAATTGTCAGTTGACCTTTTGATTAGACTAGTCCTATTAAATGTTATGAGAGTAATCAATTGGTACTAAACAATGAGCAAAACAAGCAAACAAAATTATTTCATTAAATGACCTTTTTAAACAGTATTAGCTGGAGAAAGGTACTTTTGTTTTTAGCTTGGCTGTGACATAAAAGTAAAACAAAATAATTCCCTGTAAAGATGTTCAACTGCAATAAGGACAAAATCACAATGGTTATCTAAATCCAGCAACACGCTTAAAACAGCTTCTACATTTTCCTGCGTAGCCCTTCCTCTTCCATCGTCCTTAGCCCTTCCACTCCACCAGGGCCCATCAAATGCCGAGGTTGACTGGAGAACAGGAGCCCAAAGAACTGTATGTGGGTCAGTGCATAAGGACGCTTTGCAAAAAGATGTTTTGCCTGATGGAACTAGCTGTTGAATGGACCACGTACAGTGATGCAGATAGTGATATCCTTTATTGACAAGTTAGGGGTTTCCAGTCCATAGCTTTAACTCGTAGAAAAGTCTCTATTGTCAAGAAAAAAAATCCTTACTTAACATTCATATATGACAGTATGCAGTTCATTTGGTTATTTCATTAGTTATTTTTCTTACAGCATATTCAATTGCCATGGTAATGAATTTTTATGCTGACCTGAGGCTAGCTTTTTTTATTGCAGGGTGTTCCATTCACTCTTCCTCTGAGATAGATCCGACCATTCAGTTTTGCTTCACAGTCCCCTAACTCTGAAGCAGAACTGCTCACCTTTTAAAACAAAAGTGGTTCCCCTCCGGGTACAATAGCAAAATAAATTGATGGTACAGCATATACAAACTTATTTCAGCCTTCGGAGAATTGCTTACTGCCTTTCATACTCAGGCACACATAAACATAGTAATTCACTCTGATTTTATGAATTGTCTCCTGACTATCATTGGGGAGTGATGGTTAGGCAGTGCTAAATGAAAGCATGTAAGGCAGGTTGAGAATGACTGCAGTGTATCTCTAAAGATAGATGAGTTGGCAGGTAATGTTATAAATTACCATTGGGTGCCATTCACAGACGATAGGAGCTTCATCCTGCATGACAGTCATTGATTTGATGCAGAACTAAGATGCAACCTTTGATGACACTCCTTGAGGATAAAAGGTTATGTTTCACATTTAGTTATGAATAATAAGGTCATGTTTTAATTAAAGTAGTATCTCAGTGGAATATTAGGGCAGTGAAAATGTACAAATTAGTATGACTTGTATAACAATTGTTGCTGGAAAACAGCCTAGTGCTGAAGATAATAATGCAGAATAGAAATGCAATTACATTAATGAGGATAATAGCCCACCTCATTAAAAGGAGCTGAACTATTCAGACCCAAAATTAACAAAAACAATATTTTTTGAGTTTACATTTGATATTAAAACAGCAAAACAAGAAAATTTATATTTGGGTAAGAAATACATAAGGCATACACCAATATTTTGGGATATAGTAATTTCAAAACATTTGATTTGAGAAATATTTTCTGCAGAAGCTAATATTCAAACTAAAAATAAGCTTCAGCTTGACTGCTTATAGAGGTTTCTGAGTCTTCTTTTCTGGGCAATTCAAGGGACTGTTTACAGTTTTCTTTCCTTTGTACAGTCCCAACAACATTCCTAACCAAGTCTTCTGAAAATAAAACTGGCCATATAACAAACTTATGTATTCACAAACTGCTATCAAATGAAGGCTTACAGCAAATACTATTCATAAATATTTGTGAAATTTCTGTTATATAATATAATAAAATATAATTGATAAATATTTGTGATTATGATCTAGCAAAATACTTAACCTTGTGCTTAAATTTAAGCATAAGTCATCTAACTAACACCAATTTTAGAAACTTAATTAAGGGATGTAGGGTGGGATAGAACTGCTATGCAGTCTACTCAATAGTCAATAAATAGCATATATTCCAACTGATACTCCAAAAGGTGATTTCACTCACCCAAGTCTCAGGAATTAACCTGTCATATGGCAAGTGCTATAAAAGGTCAGGCGTGAGGATTTAACAAGAAAGTACCATTGCTACCTTGTGCATTCTGTCAGCATGGCAAACTTTATTTATTTATTATCTTGACATACTGCAAAGTGTGTACCACCAAGCCTGTCTTTCTTCCCACCCACAGCTGTTCGAGCTTATGGTGTCCTCAATCCAATCTAAATGTTCATTTTGCAATTACTCTGCTGTCAAATGATAAGTGAAATATAGGATGTATACATAGCAAGTACTTAATAGCTTTAAAAATATACTTTCCATCATAATGTCACCAGTTGCTTGTTAGAATTAGTAAATTTTAAAATGTTTAGTGCTCAAACTAGCAGAACACATCCAGATCAGAAACCAGGGATAGTGGGTCTCCAGGAGGCCAACTATGCAAATGCCTTGAAAACATAAATTACTCTGAAAAGGCTGAAAACACAAAATCAGATTGGGAGGTCAACAGATTATGGAAACAAACTGTCCACCTCCGATGGTGCACAACACATTTTCATTTCCTTTGCTTTTCCCAACATGACTGGCCAGCCGTAAAGCAAAACACAGTTACTACAGACACAGCAATGCTTGCTGTGGGGCTCTTAGTAAGTCTGGGCACTTACAGAAATGCAAAACCTCGAGGCAACTACAGGACCAGACCAGTTACTTTGCATTTCAGAACTGCCTTTAAATCAACCAAAATTGGGATAGAGGCTGGTATGAATTTGTTTATAGCTCTTTTACAGACATAATCCACAGCTTTGCAGGGCAGAGATACAATTTTCTGTTTTGACAGGAAATAAGTGACATTCCATATGAAAAATGTAAATCTACTGAATATTTATTTTGCATATGCTCTATATTGTTGCTGCTATCAGACTATAGCTAAAATTCTTAAATTAACACATACCATGGACTGAGAATCTTCTTCTAAAAGCCACAAAAAATTCTCCAGAATCATTAACTAAGCTTTTAGATCATTGTTTCCTGTAATTTTTAATTCAACTCAGTTTCATGATAACAGATGCATGCAAAATTAAAAACATTAACTATTTAGCATAATGTGGCACTGATTTTTCTTGCTTCCAGTTTTAGTGAGGAAATGCAATTCCTTGCTTAAAGAAAAATAAAAATAAAATTTAGTATGTTTCAAGACATATCCTGGGTACTGATAGTCATCCCATACTATAGGCTTCTGCACTATGAGGAACACAGGATAACACCATTTTTACATCAAGGTCTTTTTTCAAAATGCTACTTGATAGCAGTACCTTCCAGATTAAAGAAAATATTTGGTGTAATCGTAGGTGTACTTGGGGATTTGGTGGAAGCACAAAACAGCTAGTTATAGCTGAGATAGATAGATAGATAGATAGATGGATAGATAGAAGAGCAACGAAGTTGGTGAAGGGTCTAGAGAACAAGTCTTATGAGGAGCAGCTGAGGGAACTGGGACTGTTTAGTCTGGAGAAAAGGAAGCTCGTGGGAGACCTTATCGCTCTCTACAACTACCTGAAAGGAGGTTGTAGCGAGGTAGGTGTTGGTCTCTTCTGCCAAGTAACAAGTGATAGGACGAGAGGAAACGGCCTCAAGTTGCACCAAGGGAGGTTTAGATTGGAGATTGGGAAAAATTTCTTCACTGAAAGGGTTGTAAAGGATTGGAACAGGCTGCCCAGGGAAGTGGTTGAGTCACCATCCCTGGAGGTATTTAAAAGACGTGTAGAAGTGGTGCTTAGGGACATGGCTTAGTGGTGGACTTGGCAGTGTTAGGTAAACAGTGGACTTGATGATCTTAAAGGTCTTTTCCAACCTAAATGATTCTATTATTCTATGATTCTATGTTGATATAATGCAAACATGCAATATGTAGCTATCCCATTTACTTCTCTTGGGTGGAAAAGAGACTAGCTATACTGTTTTCTGGCAATACTCCCACTTGCATAAGCTTATTCTCGCTGTTTGTTTGTTTGTTTGTTTTATGTAAAAGATTTTCCTGTTTCTTACTGGTCCATCCTTTCTTGTGCAAAAATATGGATCAAAACAAGAATATTGGTCAGTATTCTTCAACTGAAATCAGTGAGAATTACATCAACAGTTTTAATGGGATGAGATAAGGATCAATATCTGGATAATATTTGCACTATTAATTTGTTTTTGAAATAAACTCAGATATTGCAGTTCCTAACCCAACATAAATGAACTGTATTCATTGGGGCAAAACAACATTCTATCAGTAAAAGCTAAAAACCTTGAGAAGACAGACTAGCATAAACATTAAGGTAAAAAAATTGCATGCAGTGGTTCACCTGTCACCTACAAACCCACAGCCTCTGAAATGGTGGAGGTTTATCTGACACGCACACAACTTGGATTTGATTCCCAAATACTTCATGGCAGAAGCTCAGAAAGCCATTTTCTAGCAATCCGACAAGACACGTAATGAGGAAATGCAACAGATTTCTATGTTGTTGAGGACAGTTACATAATGTGTGTGAAAAGTTACAGATACGTGACCAGAAAATAAAAAGAAATAAGGAGGCAAAGTAAAACAAAAGAAAGAAATGAAAAAGTCTAATAGCATATACTTTTTAATCTGAAGGCAAAGGAGACTTGAATGCTGAATTTCCAGTTGCAACAGCATAGTCCCAGTAAATGCCAATATTAACACAAATTTCCTGATAGCAAAAAGGTTTTTGAAGGTACAGAATAATGTTTGAAGCTCCTCTTAGTTATGCCTCAGTAGAAGAAAATGTGTAGAAACATACTGAAGATCAAAAGTCTAAATAATTATTTGTTTTATTAATTCATTCTAAAATTATATTTTACCAATGTCCCTGCAGTACATACTTCAAGGCTGTATTACCAATATTTTAATATGTTCACTTCAGTGCAAATAGTATTCATGCTTTGGTGATTGTTTAATTATTACCACATCAAGAAGCCTCTGCCTTCCTTCACCCCTTTGGTAAAAATAATATTCCACTTTGTTTTCTTTATTTAGGCACTTACCCTTTAAAGAGGTAACACAGAGCATGATCTCAATACATTTATTAACAGGAAACTTGACTTTTTGAAGTACAAAATTGACCAACAGGATTTTGTAAGAAATATCAAAAGGAATTATAAATCACATCAATGGTAATATTTAAAAGTCTCCCTAGATTTACTTACGTATTCACCTTTATGCTAGAGTTAAAACTAATGCTATGTTGAATCTTTTTTTAAAATCTGAAAGAAGACTGCTGTCCCCTAAGTTTGTTAAAATGTATTAAAATTAACACTAGCATTTCATTTCTGCTCCGTTTCCCTTTTGGGTTACGTGCATTTTCCCTTATTGTGAAGCATGCAAGGTCTGTTGTATTGACAGTCATCTACATTTGGTATGTTAATTAGGAAGCAACCTTATCACTGGGTGAGCCAGCAAACACTTTTTTACTCTACACATTGGAAGTCTTCTCTAACTGAGTATTTCACAGATCTATATTAAAACCAAAAATGATTCAAAAATTATTTTAAATTCACAACGACAATTATTGGGGGGAGGCTTGTTTAGGGTTTTTTTTACTCAGATCCAACTGCTGATTTCAATCAAAGTTCTGTTTTTATGACTACAGAGAATCTGTTAAGTGATTAGGACCACATCCAACAAAGCACTTAATATTTGGGTTTGGAATGTATGAGGGGATCCACTGATCTCAGTAAGCTACAGGAATCAATCTACTAGAATCAATTAGGAAAAAACTAGCACATTTTACTACCCTTCACATTAGTGAAAGAGGTATGATGCTCCCTCTCCCATGTATAAAAGCCTAATTTTTACTATTTTGTTCCTTTCTATCACATATGACTAAGAAGCAAACTAATATGAACAAACGAATTAGTATGAGGCTCAGTATTTTAAATACCAGTTAGTCCTTTTTTACTTTCTGGTCTTTACTCCTCTATTTCATTCCTTCTACTAATTTCTGAAATCTAAACGGTAAAGCTGTTCATCTTATTAGAAGTCTTACAGGAAAAGTGGGCAAACTATCCCCTGGAAAATATTAAAGAAAATTGCACATAAGCTTATCCCTCAACACACATACACACAAATATCTAGATGCAAATATCTGTATACAGACAAGATACCGTTTATGAAACCGAATGGAGCTAAGCAGGCAATAAATGAGATTCTAATCCAAAACTATTCAAAAATGCATTTCTAAATCAATTAAAAAAAAATCATTTATTGAATTTTCATTCTTTTAGGTAGAAATATTAATTTTTAAGAACTCACAGCTCATTGTTATTTTATTAAACACAAATAACAATTACTTATGCACTATTGTGATTGTTCAGGACACACTGCAACATTGCAACTGAATAACTAAGAGCTCATATAATTATTTTGCCATAAAAACTTGTCAGTGTTCAGATTTATGCCATGATATTGCACCATCAGCACTCAGTTTTGTCTCTTATTTATGTTACTTCACAATGAAACATAGAATCATAGAATCATTAAG